>NC_134484.1:290914783-291049783 GCF_040206685.1 Ascaphus truei | reverse complement strand
TCCCACATATATACACACACACACACACTCCCACATATATATACACACACACTCCCACATATATACACACACACACACTCCCACATATACACACACACACACACAACATATATACACACACACACACACACACACACACATATACACATATACACACACACACACACACACACACACATATACACTCTCTCTCCCCCCCCCCCCCTTACTCACCGTGGATCGCTGTGGTCTCCGGTCTCTGTGACAGCCGAGGAAGCAGCAGGCCGGGTGTCGCCCTTGGCCTCGGCGGCTGTCGCTGCGGGTCACCGGGTGGCAGTGAGGGATCGGACACAGTGGTGAGAGGAGTGGGGGGGACTAGTGATGCGGCTGGTCACCGGAGGCCGGGGACACGGAGTTGGAGGTGAGATCGGGAGTGTGGGAGATTTGGGGTGTCGGGGGTGTCACGGGTGTCGGGGGGAGATTGGGGTGTCAGGGGGGGTCACGGGTGTCGAGGGGGAGATTGGGGTGTCGGGGGGGCAGGTCAACGGAGGCCGGGAGAGATTGGGGTGAGGGGGGGTCACGGAGGCCGGGAGAGATTGATGTGAGGGGGGGTCACGGAGGCCAGGAGAGATTGGGGTGAGTGGGGGGGCACGGACGGCCTGGAGAGATTGGGGTGAGGGGGAGGTCACGGAGGCCAGGAGAGATTGGGGTGAGGGGGGTCACTGAGGCCGGGAGAGATTGGGGTGAGGGGGGGTCACGCAGGCCGGGAGAGATTGGGGTGAGGGGGTCACTGAGGCCAGGAGAGATTGGGGTGGGGGGGGGCGGATGGCCCGATGGGAGGGGGGGCGACAGATGGCCCTGCAGGGGCCTGAGGCAGACAGGCATGGAAGGGGGCTGGCTGCCAGAAGGGGGAGGAGTGGAAGCGCTGAGGAGGAAAGTTGCTGAGAGAGCCGGAGGCGGGGTAATCTCCCCCAATAACATGAACCCGCCTCCGGCTTTTTTTTTTTTTTCTCCAGCGCGAGCGCGGGAAAAACAGCAGCGGGAAAAACAGCAGCGCGAGCGCAGGGAAAACAGCAGCACGAGCGCTGGGAAATTTAAAAAACACACGTGTGCTGCTTGGGCCAATATTTACTCGCCGGGGGGTTAAATCCACACGCCCCCGGGCGTGTAAATGTATATAATTGTCGAACACTGTATATATATATAAATATATATAAATATATAAAAATATATATATATATATATATATATATATATATATATATATATATATATATATATATATAAATGAGTAGAATTTCGAGACATACCAAATATATTAGACTTTTTCTAGATGTCCTGGTGACAAAAACTTGGGAATCATGGTTAAGAATGTCATAATAATCTATTCAGTGTTTAATTCTTTTTATCGCCTTGAATAGGCTTTCAATAGCATGAAACAACAAAGTGCATACAAACGGCTTTGCTTACCTTCATCCTTAACACAGAAAACATCATATCGTTCAATTAATGTCATAGGACTGTCCGTTTTCACATTTATAGCTTTCATCCTACTTTGATGGCCATTCCCCATCATACTGCAAACAGTAGTCCTGTAGAAAAAAATGTAGAAAAAATGCATAGTGTAATAAAGGGGTCTATAGATCCATGAAGTCATGAGGTATTGCAATATGACAAGTTGCTGAAAATGGATACTATTTAAGTGAGCATCAATAAGTTGATTGCTTTTAACATCTACCAGAAATTGGAAAAGACATCTAAAGAGAAGGTACTGTAGGTAAAGCTGCTTGTGGGTTTTATTCCAGCCGCAATATTTTATACATAATTATGCCCCCTTGTGTCCTTGTGAATTTTGTCTCTCCACAAAGTTCATTAAGAGCTTGTGATGGCAGTGCCAGTAATTCATATTTGTCATAGTGACATTGACGAGCTGTTTAAGTACTTTTCCACACACTGTGAGGTATATTTCATCTAACAATATTTTCTATAAACTATATAAACCATTTGAAAGAAAATGCATAAATTACCAGATTTAACCCCTGAATGTGTAACTACCATTGGTTCATTTGGATTCTGGGAAAGACGGCATTTTTACCTTGATTCTGTATAATTAAAAATATTAAAGTGTAGACATTTACTATATAAAACAATGTTTATATGGGTTTTTTTTTGCCCTAATCAAATGTAATAATTAAAACACATCTAATAAATAATATTTATATTTGTAATACACTGGTTTACTCCATTTTTTTAAATCTCAAATTGGCTGTAGTCAATCAGAGCCAGCTGGTTAGAAAAGTTGGGTCAGCAGGAAATCTGAAATTGCCAAGAGACATGCGCAAGTTTGCCACCTCCGTCTCTGGCTATCTCAATGCCACCCGCTGGGACAGGCTTCACCAGGTCAGGCAGAACAAATGGCAGCCCGGATGACTGCGATTTTCTCCGGACCTTGGTACATTGCCCTTCCCCGCTGCCCATTTGCTTATTACATCTCCTAGCATCCTCTGACTGCTTTGAACTCGATGTCCAGCAGACTTACCGGCGCCTATGGGTTAGCTCGGCAGCCTGTTTGGAAATCGGTTACGAATGTAACAAGCATATTACAGTACATATAATAAGATATTGCCGGGACAATGTGGCAACATGTATCCGAGAATCAGGCACCTGGTGTGAATCAGGTACCTCCCGGGTAAATTTTTAGGGGAACTGACAACTCCGTACCCAACTAAGTAGGCACATTCTGACAAAAATTTCTCTTGAAACTCATACCCCAGCAATCCCTGCTCACTGGCATGCCCAGAAAGGGAAAAAAAACATCAGATACATGTCTAACATTGGAAAGTTACAATGTTACTGGGCCCAAGGCCTAACTCTCTTGGACCCTTATACACGGATAAAGGGTAACCAAAACGGGCTTAACCTTTGAGAGCCTTGTTACCCCCTATCATCACAGCTAGCTAAAATCAAAAAGTGCTAAATACTTTTCTAAGGCTGCGTCCTCTGTGCGTGCTTGGCGCGGTCAGCACAATGAATGGGAAAGCCACACATGGTGCACGCCCGTGCCTGTACTTTTGCGGTTAAGAATTTTTTTTTAAGAATTCCTTGCATATTTAGTCAATTCTCACAGCCTGTATATGTATTAGAAGCAGTGAAAGTCAATTGCAGTTGATTTTGTGCTCCATCTTATTGACCACATTTTAATAATTTTTCCCTTTAGTTGTTATTTTTATTTGTCTTGGTTCAGACATATGACTTTGGCATACTGCACAGTCCATCTGTTATACATTGTGATATCTAAAGCATGGCAAATGGGGTCCTTGACATCAAGTTTACACGAGTGTCAATTTCATGTTTATATCGCTTTGGGTAAATGTATTTTGGTGCTTTGCTAAATTTGCAATAGTGACACATTTGCATAGTGGTTATTGGAGTCAAGACAGACATTGTGCAGTGTAAACATGTAATAGGTTATATCAAAGTTTGATTGTGAAGCGTTCCTTTCGCCTGACATAAATGATACAGCTTGAAGAGAGAGAAGCAACCAATACAAAAAACTCAAATAACAAGTCTTATACATTTGTCACAGGTGGAAAGTATTTAGATAAGTATAAATGTACGATATCCCTTATCATTCATAGGGGCTTATGCAGAGAGGATAGAGAAGGGAAATAGCACCATATTTTGGAGAAAATACTTCCCAGAGAAGCTTCTCCTGCAGAGAACATGGAGAGATTCATAAAATTCTCCACAGCAGGTTTCTTTACTTTAAAAATTGCCAAACACATGGAGAGATTGGTAAATTCGCCATGTTAAAATAGGGTGGTATGCAGGTAGCATAGATGCACTGCAACTCGCCATTCTGCCCTATATTATAGCGAGTTCAATCTAGCCAGAAAAACTTGCCAATTTTGAATCTCATCAGTAAAATTAGGTAACGCAGCTTTCTGCATACGACCATAACTTGCTCCAATTCTGTGGCTATTTTCTTGCCGTTTTCACATTAAATAACGTTCCTCTCTGCATAAGGCCCTCAGTCTCTGCTAGTTTTGTAGATTTCTCATTACCAGTTTTGTATCACCAATTGATTGCCAGTGTTTTGCAATAAAAAGAAAATATCACACTCAACACTTGCAAACCACAAGCATTGCTCCAATTCTGCTCCAAATAAATCATTCTCATTTGCTTTTGCTCTTAGGGCCTCATGCAGAGAGCATAGAATTTTGAAAATGGCGAATTTCATAAAAAGTAGCTTTTTTGGAGAGTTTTATTCTCCATATGCAGAAAAGTGCGAATTCTGCTATGTTTAACATGGATGCGTCTGGCGAGTTTAAATTGGCGAGATGCGCGCTTCAGAAACGTGTAAAAACAAATTCGCGCCTTTTTTTTCCCCTTTACTATAGGCGGCGAGCGCCATCTTGCCATATTTTCGTGGCGCGGCAAAAATGCGAGAATCGCGCCTTTTTTTGGCGCGAACAGCCGCTACTTGCCGTTCGCACCTCTCTGCATTCGGAGAGTTTTAAAAATGGCGCGATTGAGGTTCTCGCCAGCCGCGAGGCGAGTTTTAAACATAGAAATAAAAAAAAGGCGCGTTTTTCGCAACTCGCCATTTTATGCCGTTTTCTGAGGGAAATTGAACAAAAAATGGCGAGTTTTGCAATAACGATGCTCTCTGCATGAGGCCCTTAGTTTTATTACTACACAAATGTTTTGTGAAGCATTGCTTTGCAATACATCACTGTGCACTGCAGAAACAGAGTTTAAAGACATAATCACATTTTAGCCTTGTAAGAATAAAAGATACAAAACAAAACTTTGCATGCCTTTCTGTGTGCAGATGACGCAAAGATCTGCATCAGGGATAAGACTCCAGGAGGGGTAAACAATATGATTAAAGATTTACAGATGTAGCAAATGTTAATTTCCCCTGGTAACAAAGCCCCTCCCCCCCCCACCCCCACCCTGCTCGCCGCTGGACAAAGCCAGGTCTGAAAAGGGCATGTTTAAATGTCCAGCGGAGGACATTTAAAGATAGCGTCTGAGCAGCAGGTCTATGCAGTGTAGTGGTCCAGTGGGATATTTAAACCTGCACTTATCAGACCTGGCTTGTGGGAGCGGGCGGCAGTGACGTAACTACCATGCTGCTGAACCCTGCAATGTGAGGAGGCCTGGGGGCCAGGGGTCCCTGCCGAACGGTGCCGGCTACTGCTCTCAGCATCTGCTTGCTGTGGGGGTGGGGCCTTCACTGCACACAGGCAATATCTCCTCCCCCTGCCTGTTTCCCCGCCCGCATGGCTGACCACAAAGACAGGGTCTGAGCAGCCTAAGGCCCGTAAGGCTAAGGCCCCGCTCCCAGAGTCAGCGCGCCCGCACTGCAGACAGGCGGGGCGCTGACACTACACAGACCGCGATATGCGGTCTGTAGGGAGAGGGAGCCGGAGCGGGAGGTGGGCGGGAGTGGGAGGTTTGACAGGGAGGGGGGGGGCGTGGCTTGAGCGGAGGGACCCGCTACTCTCCCCCCCTCCCTCCACAGACTCGGGCTGGAGCTGCTGAGGGTAAGTAAAACACACACACACAGGCAATCATACACACACACACACACACACACACACACAGACAGAGGCAGGCACTCACGCACTCATACACACACACACACAGACAGAGGCAGGCACTCACGCACTCATACACACACACACAGAGACAGAGGCAGGCACTCACGCACTCAGGCACACACACACACACACACACAGGCAGGGAATCACGCACTCAGACACATACACACACACAGACAGGCACGCACGCACTCAGACACACACAGACAGGCACTCACCTGCTTTCACTCCACACTCCTCCCCGCTCCCCGAAGCCTCTCCTCCTCCCGAAGCCTCCCCTCCCCATTGGCTCACAGCCACACCACGTGACGCGTCAACGCTAGGGAACACCATTTTCTTGTGTCGCATAGCGGCTGACGCGCCACAGCGTGTAGTCAGCTGTGCCGCCAGGGGGGACCGGGACCGGCTCGCGAGGATTCCCCTGCTGGTGGGGAACTCGCGACATGGCCGCCCGCGCCAACGAGCGCAGCGGGACCGAGGCCTAATATAGTGGGCGCGCCTGTGCGAATGCTCATGTACGTGACGCACAGTTTGTGTGTACGGTCCGTGCTGCTGTGAGTGACAGGCTTGGAAGGGCACTGTGTGTGTTTGTCGCTGGGAAGCAGTCACTGTGTGTATGTGTGTGTGTGTGTGTGTGTGTGTGTGTGTGTGTGTGTGTGTGTGTGTGTGTGTGTGTGTGTGTGTGTGTGTGTGTGTGTGTGTGTGTGTGTGTGTGTGTCACTTGGAAGCTGTCTGTGTGTGTCTCACTGGGTAACTGTGTGTGTCACTTTTAAGTGGTTTCTGTGTTTGTATGTCACTGGGTAACTGTATGTCACTCTGAAGTGATCTGTGTATTTGTGTGTCACTGGGGAAGCTGTGTGTGTATATGTGTGTGTATTATATAATATTTAAAAAAAAAATTAAAAAGACGTGCGAATAAATTATTTATTAACATTGTGCAACTTTGATAAATATATATACACACACACATACACATACACACATACATTACAGTCTCACTCTGAGCGGTAGTGGCGCGAAAAGATTATTTTCACTGTCTTACCCCATTCGGCCGACTCCACGCTCACTGCCATGCGCGCGCAGCCCTAGTATAGGACGGCTGGCTATCCACAGCCAACTGTAAGTGCCACGCACGGCGGAGCAAGCGCGCCCACTATATTATGGGCCTAAGGCCGCACTTATAGTATTGGCTACGTGATGCTGCATCAAAACAAGTTAATGCAATTTGTCGCGTGAGCCTATAGTGCGACACAGCTACCAAATTCTCTGAAGTCAATGAAAACATTTTTTTGCGACTGCCACGTGACGTCAGAGGGCACGTGAGTGGTTCAGCCACGGAGGGTGAACTGCTCATGGTCACGTCCCCGCCACGCCCCCTGATCGCTGTCTCATTTACACTATAGGCAGAAATCGCGATGAATGACATCACGCGGTCGCATCACTGTCACCAGGACTATAAGCGCGGCATAAGGCTGCACTTACAGTGCAGAATACATTGACGACGATGCAACCGGTGACGTCACCCGTCACCGTTGCTATTGTGAAAGTTGTAATTATGTGTTTGCGATGTCAGTGCCTGCAAGGGGCAGTGACGTCAGAAAGAGGCAATGTGATTGGCTTATTGCAGTCACATGGTGCGGCCGTCGCGGTAAATATCAAAATGTCAGCGATTTTGGACCCCCACTATAGGCGCACACAATGGATTACATCAACTTGCTTTGACCCTGCGCACCATCGCCTTCACTGTAGCCAGCACTATAAGCGTAGCCTTATCCACCCCCCATCCCCCCCACCCACAAGTTTAAAAAAATTGTGTGTGTGTGTGTGTATAGTGATGACTGTGTGTTTAGGGGGGATTGTGTGTGTGTGTGTGTGTGTGTGTGTGTGTGTGTGTGTGTGTGTGTGTGTGTGTGTGTGTGTGTGTGTGTGTGTGTGTGTGTGTGTGTGTGTGTGTGTGTTAGGGGGATTCTATGTGTATCTGTGTAGGGGGGGGTGAATTGTGCGTGTTTGTATGTATATGTGTGTGGGGGGAGGGGGAATTGTGTGTGTAGGAGGGGTTTTGGGTGTGTGTTTGAATGCAGAGTGTGTGGGAGGGGGATGTGTGAGGGAGAGAGGAGGGGGGAAGAGTGAGAGGGAGAAAGAGGGTAAGAAAGGGGGTCAGACATGGGAGAGAGAGGGGGACAGTAAGGCTGGAGGGAGTGTGAGTGGGGAGTGTGAGGATGAGATGGAGAAGGAGTAGATCGATGAGTAAAGATACTGACTGGTACTGAGTGTGAAGCAGGGGAACCTGGTTCAATTCCCGGTGTTTGCTCCTTGTGACCTTGGGCAAGTCACTTTATCTTCCTGTGCCCCAGGCACCAAAAAAACATAGATTGTAAGCTCCACAGGGTAGGGACTGTGTCTGCAAAATGTCTCAGTAGAAACTGAATTTTTTTTTGTTTAGGGGCCCCTTTCAATTTTTGCAGGGGAGCTCAAAAAATGTAGTTATGCCACTCCTGGGTGGATGGGCGACCAGTCGGTCGGGAGCAGGTGGTCAGGGGCAGGACATAATGTCCCTGCATTTTAGTTGCATCCAAACATCCTAGACCATATACAGAGTCCCCGCCCTCTTCCCCACTGATTGCTGGGGGAGAGCGTGGGGCCTCTTTAAAGTTCTTACCTTCTGCATGCCGCCCTGTTACTTCTTCAGCGTCAAATAATGCTGTGACGTCACATGGTGACACATTGCCATGTCCCGTGGCGTCACGTTGTCATGGAAACGAACATCATTTGACTCTGCAATGCTGAAGAAGAGGAAGGGTGGCACAAAGGAGGAGGTGGCTCCAAGGTAAGTGCCCATGGGCGGCAGATTTTTAAATTCACCACTGGATGCATTGCATTAATGGGTGCAAAAACGTCTGCTACATCTGTGTCAGTATATTAGAGCAGTGTTTCCCAACTCCAGTCCTGAGGGAACCCCAACAGGTCAGGTCTTAAATATATCCCTGCTCCAGCACAGGTGGGTCAGTCAAAATGACTGAGCCGCTGATTAACCCACCTGTGCTGGAGCAGGGATATCCTTAAGACCTGACCTGTTGGGGTTCCCTGAGGACTGGAGTTGGGAAAAACTGTATTAGAGGAATGGTAACGAGCATAACAACTACAAATTAATCCAAAGAAGTTAAAAATTGGGCACTTGGGACTTTTGCTGCTTGTCAATATCTCAAAGATTCACCCAGCTTCAGCAATAATTAGGCACTGTAAATGATGGTGCACTCTTCAGCACAAATTTTGTACTACACATGCAATAAATAGGCACCAGAAATACATTAGCCTACTGGAGTTTGAGCAGTTAGTAGAGATATGCAAAATGCATTCACAAAAGTGAAATTGTTTGTTTTTTTCCCCACCAAAATTTGTCCCTGCAAAACTTTTCACCAGGTTCAACAGGGCTAACACTTTGCTAAATTAGTCAACTTTAAGAAAAATATCAACAAATATTGAGCGAATCATGGTGTGTGTGTGTGGCCTATTTATTGTCTCTAGCAATAGTCGCTATAGTCTCTAACAATTTTAGAGAATTTTGAAAATTAGCATATTAAATAAAATTGCAATGCACATTGACTTAAAGCTTGGCAACTTTGACTCAGCTGTAGCATTTTTTGCAACCTCGTGAAAATTTTGCACATCTTTGGTTTTTAGTGTTATTAGTCATGTGTACTATGTCAGCGGTGCGCAAACTGGGGGGCGCGCCCCCCTGGGGGGGCGCAAGATTGTTTAGGGGGGGCGCAGGAAGCAGCGGCGATTTTGCCAGGAGCAGAGGGAAAAAAGCCGTCTGCAGCTGCAATTTTTCTTTTGGCCATTAGGTGGCGCTGCGCTGTGCTACAGTACACAGCAGCATCTCGTTGCTTCCTGCATCAGCGTGAGTGACATGGGGAGAGGGGGTGAGTGAGACTGGCACATGGGGGAGTGAGACTGGGACATGGGGGGTGAGACTGGCACATGGGGGAGTGAGACTGGGACATGGGGGAGTGAGACTGGGACATGGGGGAGTGAGACTGGGACATGGGGGAGTGAGACTGGGACATGGGGGAGTGAGACTGGGACAATGGGGAGTGAGACTGGGACAATGGGGAGTGAGACTGGGACATGGGGGAGTGATACTGGCACATGGGGGAGTGATACTGGGACATGGGGGAGTGAGACTGGCACATGGGGGGGAGTGAGACTAGGACATGGGGGGGAGTGAGACTGGGACATGGGGGGGAGTGAGACTGGGACATGGGGGGGAGTGAGACTGGGACATGGGGGGGAGTGAGACTGGGACATGGGGGAGTGAGACTGGGACATGGGGGAGTGAGACTGGCACATGGGGGAGTGAGACTGGGACATGGGGGGGAGTGAGACTGGGACATGGGGGGGGAGTGAGACTGGGACATGGGGGGGAGTGAGACTGGGACATGGGGGGGAGTGAGACTGGGACATGGGGGAGTGAGACTGGGACATGGGGGAGTGAGACTGGCACATGGGGGAGTGAGACTGGGACATGGGGGGGAGTGAGACTGGGACATGGGGGAGTGAGACTGGCACATGGGGGAGTGAGACTGGGACATGGGGGGGAGTGAGACTGGGACATGGGGGGGAGTGAGACTGGGACATGGGGGAGTGAGACTGGGACATGGGGGAGTGAGACTGGGACATGGGGGAGTGAGACTGGGACATGGGGGGGGAGTGAGACTGGCACATGGGGGAGTGAGACTGGGACATGGGGGAGTGAGACTGGGACATGGGGGAGTGAGACTGGGACATGGGGGAGTGAGACTGGGACATGGGGGGGAGTGAGACTGGGACATGGGGGGTGGGAGAGTGAGACTGGGACATGGGGGAGTGAGTGTGAGACTGGGACATGGGGGAGTGAGTGTGAGACTGAGGCATGGGGAGGGTGTGAGTGACATGAGGGGGGTGAGAGTGTGAGATGGGGAGGGGGGTGAGTGAGTGTGACATGGGGAGGGGGGGTGAAAGAGCTACATGGGGATGGGGATGAGAGAGACATTGGTGGGAGGGAGGGAGACACTGGCAGGAGGGAGAGAGACACACAATGGCTGGAGGGAGAGTGTGAGAGAGACACCGGGTGGAGGGAGAAACAATAGCTGGTTGGAGAGTGCAAGAGAGACACTGGGGGGAGGGAGAGGCAATGGCTGGAAGGAGAGTGAGAGACAATGGAGGGAGGGAGACACTAGGGGGAGGGAGAAAGAGAGAGAGACACACAGGGGGAGGGAAAGAGAGTGGGGGAGACACTGAGGGGAGGGATAGAGAGGGACTGGAGGGGGAGTGAGAAATACAGGGAGTTGGAGAGACTGGAAGAGGAGTGTGAGACTGGAAGAGGGGAGAGAGTGAGAGACAATGGGGGGAGGGAGAAAGAGACACACTGGGGGGAGGGAAAGAGAGTGGGGGGGGAGGGGGAGACACTGAGGGGAGGGATAGAGAGGGACTGGAGGGGGAGTGAGAAATACAGGGAGAGGGAGAGACTGGAAGAGGGGAGAGAGGTCCTGAGGTGTTCTAATGTGGCGGGAAGAGAGAGATTAATAATACAGCAGAAATGGGGACGCTATTAGACAAATATTATAATATTTATTTTTAAGTTATGTAATTTGTGCTATAAATACTTTTTTTGTAGACGCGTGGCGGGGGCGTTACAAAGCTGGTTCGCCCTCAATGGCTGAACCAGCTCACGTGCGCTGACGTCATGTGATTTTGATTACATCAGGCAGGGGGGGCCCGAGAAATTTCATGGATGAAAAGGGGGGCTCGGCATAAAAAGTTTGCTCACCCCTGTACTATGTGATACTGTTGATTGTGGGAATTGGAGCTTATTTAGCTGCATGAGGCAAACAGTTCCAGGTAGCTATCACTTGCAATTGTCATACTGAGCATCAAACATCCCCAGCGTGACTGTTAATCTATCTGTAATCAAATCTATTACATCAATATAAAGGGCAAGGAAGTACACTGTATGAGCACAAGTGATGAGAGAGGAATATACAGTTCTTGCCTCAGCAATTTGTATGGGACCTATGATGATTACTGACTCATTGAATTTGCACAGTCACATTGAGGAGTATCCTAAACAAATACCCTGAACCCTGCAAGGTCCACATGGGACCCTTTACTAGTTGTACCAAGTATGCAATTGCCCAGCACATTGCAGTATACAGTGAGAGGACTGAGGAGGAGAATCCTGAACAATAGGCACTCAATTTCTCTGTGTGCACATTTTGGACCCTTAGGACTAGAAATTGTTGCATTAAAGAGCATTTAGTCATAAAAGCATTGGTTTTACCAACCACTACACATACCCTCAAATGGCACCTTTTTAGCAGGTACTGTACATTACATGATTTTGTGTCTTGTAAGACCAAGTGTACCTATTAAACATAACAGTTGTTATGCGTGGTAAGCTGCATAGGTTAGGGAACGTATGGGTTAGATCCCCAAAATTGCACTAAATAAGAGCAAATAACATTACCCCACCTAATTAGATAACAGACCTTATTTTCCTCATTAATGGGTATCCTCAAGGCTACTGATATGCAAAAGTAAGATCCGTTAGTAGAATGACCAAGGTAACATTATCTGGATGAAGGGGGATTACCGCAAGCCGAAGAAAATACACTGCACATGCGCATTGGGAAAGAACGTTATTAGGGAACTTTAGCACACCACCACTGTAACTACCAGCATTGACTAGTTAACGGGATCTGTTAGTGTCCTAACCTGGGTAATGCAGGAGAGCATGGAAACATTGCCCAACACCTCTTTCCCAACCATGATATGAGATATCATTGGATGATATGTCACTGGAGTTTTTTTGTTTGCCTTTGTAACAGGGGAGTAATCCCTGTTCAAGTAATGTGCCTTTAATCTAGCAGTGTGGTGGTTAACTGCTGGTAGTCAATTAATAAACACCACCTGCCTGATTTAGATTGCTTACAAAAGCCTGTCTGTTGAGACAGGAAGTGACTCCTTAGCTCACAGGTGAGCTGACCTTTGGAGACAGAGCAGAGGTTCTTGAGTCTCCCAGGAGAGACTGACCAAGAGAACACAGATCTCTGGAGCTGACCAGGTCTTGAGCTCTGCCAGAAGACACAGTAGAGCTGCTTCCAAGACACAGGGGAACTTCTAAACCTGAATGCTGACTAACCCTGAAGAAAAGGTAGCAACCAGGGACAGAGAAGATTTTCCCTTCAAACTACAAGGAACAGATAAGACTTTTATTACAAGACGTTTTATATCTGTTCATTTCATGCTATGTGTTTGGGGCTGGGAGACATGCTTAACTAAGGGAGTTGTGAATTGCATATTATTTCCCTAGAACCACTCCCAAGTGAATAGAATCTGTGTTTCCCCCTTGTTTGGATGGTTTCCTGATGTTAAGGAAAAGGCACAATAAAGCCTCGTTATAATTTCACCTTATAAAGTCTCCAATTGTGTACCTCTGTGAACGTCCGTCTACATATGGTGTCCGAAGTGGGACGAGAGGTCGTCTTTGAAGTTAGAAAGGACCGGAGATTTTTCTGTGAATTTTATTTTAATGCTTTTTGCCTACAAACAGTCTGAGCAACCTAAAAAAAAAAAAAAACTCTCAGGCAGCAGAGACCAGAATTAAAGTGATACACACCACTGCACTGAAACCCCAATCCCAAGAGGAGAGAGACTGCTGAAGCAGCTAAACCTTATTTGCCTATCACAAAGTGTAATATGGTCATTGAAATAGGGGTTTTGCCTTCCAGCCATAGTCAGGGTTCAAGAAGTGAGTCAGCCCTTAAAAAGGGATAGGTGTTTGTTGTTTTCAAAAGTTTCGCTGAAGCAGTGAATACAGATGGTGACCCACGAGCGGTACTGATTTTGCAAATAAAGGTTGCCACACCGCATAGGGCTACCAGCTGTGAATGGAGCATATGCAGAAAAGTGTGAAAATTGATACAAGACTGTGCTGAAGCAGGGGAATTTTTAGCAAACAAATGCTTAGTGTAAAATTGCCCTAGAGGGGAAAAGGGTATTTCAAAGCCAATTGCTGAGTGTCGAGTCACCCTGCCGGGAATGAAAGAAATAGTCCACTGCAAAGAATGTTTTTTTTTCTGCAAGTAAAAAAGTCGGCCTATATATATCTTGGGAGCAAAACAGACACACAAAGTGTGAAGTGTGAATGCCATAATACCCAAAGATGAGACTGAAAATTACTGAACTCAAGCAGAAAACCAAATTCTGTTGCTGAAGCGGAGGGATTGCACCTATCAAGTAAATGGTGTAAAGCAAACAGAAGTTTTTACCTAGCAACCACACATTCGGCATACCTAATGAGAGATTATACCTAGCAAGTAAATGGTGTAAAGCAAATAGATGTTTTTACCTAGCAACTGCACATCTTGTATACCTGATAAGAGAAAATGCATGCACAGTACTGCTGATATTGTAAAAAAAAATTACCCAAGAAAGAAAAGTCTACAGAGATGCCTGTGAGAGCTACGACCTCTACAAGCAAAATATGCCCACCTGTAGGACTACCACAATTGGGGGTTCTAGCAAATACAGAGGCAACAGCTGCAATAGCGCCTCCTGAGGTCAGGAAGAAAATTACACCTGATAGCCTAAAAATGGAGGACAAGATGCAGCGTTCCTGTAGTGAAACCCTACCCCACGGAAGAGTGGCCCTTCCAGTCCAATAAAGAGGAAGACATCTCTTACGGGGAACCCAAACCGAGTCACATCCACAAAACACCCCAAGAATGGTGGGGGTGCCTGAACTCGGCACGAACAGAAAAGACCGCCCTCTATGATGATGAATATGGTCGACAAGAGAAAGAGCGGGAGCAGCAGATCACCCAATATTTCTGTCAGCTAAAGAAACTGCAAGAAAAGCCTGGCGTATATAATGAAGCTGCTAAAGTATCAAATAAAGAAGGAGACCCCAGTATTCCTGATGGGACGGAGTCATCCAAAACAAAAAAGCGGAAAAAGAAAAGCGGTTCTTCACTTACCGTGGAAGGAACAGACATGTTCGCAGATCCTGTGGAGGAAAAGGGGGACCGAGTTGCCTGCAGCCTAGAGAAAATGGAGAATTCGTCCCGCGGTTAACCGAATATCCAAAGGGCCCAAGGCAGAAGTCGTGTACCCCAAAGAAGTGTCTGTCCGGTGCCAACAGTGAGGAACCCTCAACCAACCATCCCAGGGTAGTGGAGCCGGAACCCGTGCGTGACGATCCCTTGACCAACCCTGAAGATGCCCTGAAAAATGCCAGGCATGACTGTGATATGCTCCGTGAACAATTGAAACAAAAGGAAGATGGTTACACAGAGCTACAGAAAAATAACATGAGGCTACAAAAAGATGTGCTCACAATTTACTCTTTAGCCAGGACAGAATTGGACGATCTCAAGACTGAGCTAGATACTGCAAATGCTACTATTTCCGCCATGGATGGAAAGCAGAGCCAATCTGATAAAATGGCGGCTACGCTAAAGCGGAAGTATGAGGAGGCACTCAAGCAGATGACAGTCTTCCAGCAAGAGGTTCACACTCTTCGCATAGAGCTGAATGCCTCACAACAGGTCAACAGTGTCCGGATAGAGGTGGACGTATCTCAGAAAGAGGTTCAGACACTCTGCAGAGCACTGGATGCCTCACATCATGAGACCAACAGCTGCCGCACAGACCTGGAAGTTTCCAGAAAGGAACTACACAGTCTCACTGAGGAGCTGGACATTGCTAAAGAAACTATTGCCAATCTTAATACAAATCTCAAAGTCTCCCACTAGGAGCATCAGACCCTCAACCTAGAGAAGGATGTCTCACGCCAGGAGACTGTCAGTCTCAAAGCAGATGTGCATAAATGGAAGGAGGACTGCAAAGAGGCCCTGAATAGTACAGCGACTGAAAAAGGAGAACATTTAAGATTACAAAGAAAAAACGTAAAACTCAAAGAAGAACATTTTAATTTGACAAACGACGTCAAGGAAAAAAATGAAAAGCTGCACGAGCTTAAAGAAATAAATAGACTTTTGGAAGGTGAGAAGTTTGAAGCAGAGCACCGACTGCAGAACCAACTGCAAGGTCTGCGTACGCACCTCGAGAAGGCAGAGGAGAAGCAGCGAACTCTGCAGGATGACAATCTGCAGGCTGTTAAAGAAATTCAAGTGCTGCAGGAACGTCTGATGACCCAGTATGTCCCCACAAAGCAGCATGAGAAACTGAAGGCTACCCTGAGCATCACCAAAGCAACGCTAAAAGCCAAGCTTAGAACCCAGGTGAGGCGGCACAAAAGGGAGCACAAGAAGGTCCAGAAACTGAAACAAGTAACTGTGGCCCAAGCAAAGAAGTTCATAGTGCTTCACAATGCAATAAAAATGTGGAAGCAAGCTCAGAGTGTGACAATGGGGAGGATTTGGCCCGGGATTAAAGGGGTTACACCCCAATTGGCCACCCCCTGACCTCACCAGGGGTTAACTGGGCTGAGGTCCAGAAATTTGATTTAACCCGTCCCCTGAAGAAGTGCGCATGCACACGAAATGCGTTGGGCCTTTTGAGTATTATTCAACAGCTTTACTGGTAGATGAGCAGACCATTGTAGCAGTCCCTGGAGTCGCGGCATATTTGGACTATTATTGGAAGTGAGATCGGGTGAAGTTGGGCGATTCGGAGCGGTGTCCCGCCCCTTGTGACGTAATTCCGGGCGCGAGCGACAGGCTTTCCCTCCTGCAGTGACGCAGTTCCGGTCGCGAGCAGAGGGCCTCGTGGAACTGAAGGCAAGGCTGCCTATGTCGGCAGCAACCTGAGCAGTCACCCGTGGACATCTGCATGCGGCACGCGTCTATCATCACCCACCGCCGGTTCTTCCTTTATCCTACACCTGCGCATATCCTGAGGACTTGCTGTAAGTAGGATTCCGGTTTTTCCCAACCGGATCCTGGACCTGCTCGTCACCAGTTGCTGATTTTATTGTGTTCATTAAATATCATTGTTATTAGTCAGCCTATATGTTTTTTGTTTTATGTGTTTGTCTGTTTATGTGTTACATGTTTTATCCATAATTTGGTACACTATGATCTTGTTCTCTTGTCTCCCCTGCATATCATATCATTGTTGCTGCTGAGGAACCTGCGGTCCACTGGACTTGATTACCATCTATTGGAGATCTTAAGCCACTCATTGGACTTTTATTTATCCCACTATTTGGACTCTAAGGCGCCGGTCTGTATTGTTTGTTTTTTGTGTTTCACTAACTGTGTGTGGGTTAGTTATTCCTGGCAGCCTTGCCTATTTTATTTTATTTTATTTATTTAATTGTAACCATTTAATATTGTGTATTTCACTGTTGTTATTAGCTATTGTGTTTATATTTATCTTTTAGCGCTATATACACCATCCTTTTCCTTTAAAGAAGTTCATAGTGCTTCACAATGCAATAAAAATGTGGAAGCAAGCTCAGAGTGTGACAATGGGGAGGATTTGGCCCGGGATTAAAGGGGTTACACCCCAATTGGCCACCCCTTGACCTCACCAGGGAGACAAGGGGTTAACTGGGCTGAGGTCCAGAAATGTGATTTAACCCTTGTTATAACATGAAAATGTGTATTCCCCTGTTCCCAGGTTTAATTGTTATATCAGTGTCTGCATCACACACACACACTAGGATCCATCCGGGAGTACAAGGGTTAATAGTTCTTTAATGATTATAGCCCTTTGTGTAATTTTCCCGCCTTTTCAGGCACCATTTTGCAGGGTCCCATAGGCCGCCATTAGGGCTCAATGCATTCTAATGGCGAATCTTGCTGTTTTGGTCCTGTTTCCTGTGAAGACCAGCAGATGGCGTCCGCGAGGAGGAGCGGCGGTTTCCCATTGTAAGTCAATGGGCCCATTGACTTCAATGGAAATTCCTCGAAGGAGCTTTCCAGGAACGAGTTGGCTGCCGTCCAAACCGCAAAACCGCAAAGCGGATACTTTTTCTAAAAGAGAGCTCTGATCACTTATTAGCCAAGTTCAACGACAAGTGGCGTGGGAATAAACAGTTCTAGAGCACCTAGAAATAAAATTATTTTTGCCCCTAGTTCGTAGGCCTCCCCCCACTCGACCACCACCGGGTCCCCGAATCGTGGACCCCCGATAAGGGTCGAACCGAGAAGAGCGGGTCGCGCCATAGGTTCCAATGGCGGCGGGAGAAAGAGCTCAAGAAAACGTCTAAGTGTGAAAAGCTGAAATTTAGGAATCCATAGCTCCGGTTCCGGAGGGTCCAGAGGGCCAGGGTTTGGGGTACCTGTAGTCACTGCTCCGGCATCGCTGCAGAACCATCCTTGACCATCTTGGACCAACCCGATGGAGTATGGACCCCCTTGAAAGTTCGGGACTTTTCCCATAGACTTCAATGGCGGACAATTTCCATTGACCGGCTGTGGCGGAAAAACCCCATTGACTTCAACGGCGGCGTCGCCCCGTTGAAAGTCTATGGCGGAGGATTCCCATAGCCGCCAATGGCGGCGGTTTGCCATTGAGAGTCTATGGCGGCGAAGCCCGTTGTTTTCAATGGGGATTTAGTGAAAAACCGTGATTTAATTTACAGCGGAGATTTTTGTATTAAAATGAGAAACGGTTTTAAGTGTATTTGTGTAACTCCGGCTCCGAGGGTCGTAGCAAGTGGCAAATTGGACCCTAGGGTGTCCCAGTTCCGGCATTGAGAACTGGTAAATTTGGACCCGCTGGTTGTATTTTATCTTTAATACTGTGTCCCAAGGTATGGACAAAAACCAGAGGAAATTCCTTTGGCCATAAGGTAGCAGATGGCCAAGGAAGCGTCCCAATGTCTAGAATTTAAGTGCTGTTCAAAGGAGTTTATCACCTCAACTGTTTACATGAGGGTGGAGATTACTGAAACCAGAGCAGGCTGTAAGTGTCCAATTTAACACCTCACAACAAAGGGTTTCCTGCCAGAAATTCCGTTTAGTAGACTGGCTGGCATTCCTGATGCAAATGTGGGGCTGCAGAAATTAGACCCCAGAGTCCAACTGAGCATGTGCCAACTAGCTGGGGGCATGTATCAAAATGTGTTCCCATGTTAGTGAGTGGCTACAGGTAATTGAAAACCAATTACCTGTACTTAATGTTAAGGATAGAGTTACAAAATGTTTATAAACGGTTGTCCACCCTTTATCCTGTGGTGTTCTTCTATACCATCTTGATTGCTGAGAGAAATGCTATGCAATGTCTGCATGCAAGGTCTTTTCATGACTTTTCGTGTCTTGGGATGATAAAGGGTGCTGTATGAACTGCCAGTCCAGATGTGACTGTTTCATCATTTCCATCTTTAAGTAAGTGTCCATATTATGCCTGTTATTTGTATATTTTGTGTGTTCACCTTTATCAAGGAATAAATTATATTTTATCATCTCTAAGTCTCGTCCCAGTTCAACCCAGTTATATATATATATATATATATATTATTATATATATATATATATATTGGTGTAAATTGCAGCCTGTCATAAGTCACCGTGACACAGAGAAAACAAAGCATGCAGATAAATTCCCTGAGAAGAGACTTGCAAGACGCACTCAAAAAACAGGGATCTCTCGCGGATGAGATTACAGTCCTACAAGGACAAGTATTGACCCTGACTAAGCGTCAGTATCCCAAAGCCTCAAAAACCCATGAAGACAAGGGTGCAGTGAGAGCTGGGAATACCGCTCATCTGTAAGACAAGGTTGCAAAATTTGAACCACCTAAACAAGCACTAGCAAAACCTTCAGCCACACAGCAGGCAACAAAAGAAGGTACACGTGCTGAATTAAAACCAGAAGAATCCTTAGCTGATGAAGCTGAAAAGATGGGACATTCTCTGGAAGTGGGTGTGGAATTGCAACTTAATCTCAAAGAGGCTGAACTAGCAACCCCATTGAGTGGGAAAAGGGCAGAGAGACAGCTTCAAGAGCGGAAAACTCAAAGGGCTGTTTTTAAACGCTCTGCAAATGCTGCCATACAGTATGCCTACAATAAGACGAGCACCCGACGCGAGGGAAATCTCATGACCGCGCACGTAGAAAAAAGACTATACTTGGAAAAAGTCCTCCTCGAGCGACTGAGGGGTGCTGATCTCAAGCACCTTCAGGAGGAGACACGAATAAACTGGAGAAAGGGCTCCAATCCCAGCAGGACTGAGGGTTCTCTTCCTCCATCCACTCTCATTTAAGTCACAGAGATATCTAGAATGAGAGTGGAAGGATGGGCTTTGGCCGTGGCAAGCCCGAGCTTCCCACAAACAGGGGAGGTATGTAACAGGGGAGTAATCCCTGTTCAAGTAATGTGCCTTTAATCTAGCAGTGTGGTGGTTAACTGCTGGTAGTCAATTAATAAACACCACCTGCCTGATTTAGATTGCTTACAAAAGCCTGTCTGTTGAGACAGGAAGTGACTCCTTAGCTCACAGGTGAGCTGACCTTTGGAGACAGAGCAGAGGTTCTTGAGTCTCACACGTGTGGACGCGACAGGCTGAGAGACGCCGCCGGATGACGCCACACGCCAGCGTGGAGTAACACGGAAGTGAGCTGAGATCATCTCTGCCGATCCACTGTCTGGAGCTCCTTCAACACGGCTCGCCAACACAGAGCAGCACAGAGTCTCCCTGGATGCCAGCAGCAAAGAGGGTGAACGTGTAAAGATTTCTGCATTGGTGTCTGGCTGTCCCTGCTGAGTGGTAACATGTCCCTAAACATGTCATGCTATTAAACCTTTTTTTTGATGTACGTGCAATACTCACCTTCACTTTATAAATATTAATTGAATTTACTACACTATGGTTTTTTTGCGCTGTCTCTTCTTTGTTTCCATATATAAAATGTAACCCTGATATATTAAACATTATTAAACATTGTTAGACATTAAAACACAACCCATGTAACTGATGCTACTAATCTCATATATCAATCTGTTTGAAACAAACGATTTAATTATAAATTGATCTGCACATACTGTACATTTATATAAATATATCTACATATTTGTCTATCAATGGATCTTCCTCATAACAACAATAGGAATGCCAAGGACAATATATATATTGTGACAAACGGCTTACTCCGGGGCTCCGCCGTCTGTCCGGGACTGTTAGAACACGGTCTTTTAGGGTAGGTTAAATGATGAGACGTCACGTACTGTTCCTTTAAACAGGCTATGCCTGGTTTATTCAGTCCCAGGCACTGAGACTGTCACAGTTTAAACAGAAAACAAAGCCAAACAAAAAGCTGCTCGTCTGAGCGATAACTTAAACTTAGATGTCCCTGACTCAGAGTTGGAAGTGGCTTGTCCACTTCCACCAACAAAATAAGTACCTTTGCAGTCTTTAGACAAACTAACAGAATGAATGAAGCGATTTGGGAAAGAGGCTTTCTCACCCCTCTGCAGTTCAGCAGCCTTCCAGGCTCTTGGGCGGGGCCCAGAGGAAACAGGAAACAGGTCTTATATACCTGAACTCTAATCAGCATGACAGGTGACAGAAAACAGGCAGCAGACAAACTGTGGAATGGAGTGCCTGTACCACGAGGCTGCCCTGTTCAGCTTAGACAGGACAGAAACTGTTCAGTATCCTGGGAGCCCTGTATATGGAGTTTATTACCAACCCCTGGTTTCTGTCACATATCCTCCCCCCCAGCTCAGACCTCGAGGGGTGAGCGACCATGGATATTAGGGAGTGCATCCTTGACAACCCGTCGGCATTGCCATGTTTGTGCCCCGACCTGTGTTCCACAGAAAATTTAAAGGGCTGTAGGCTTAGGAACCACCTGGTCACCCTAGCGTTCTTCTCCCTATTTTGACACATCCAGGTAAGGGGTGCATGATCTGTGACCAATCGGAACTTTCTCCCCAACAGATAATACTTGAGTGTCTCTACAGCCCACTTTATTGCGAGACACTCTTTCTCGACTATGGAGTAATTTTTCTCCTGGGGATTTAGTTTCCTACTTAAATAAAGGATGGGGTGCTCCTCCCCTTGAGACTCCTGGGAGAGTACCGCCCCCAGCCCTACCTCAGATGCGTCGGTTTGGACTACGAACTCTTTGGAGAAGTCAGGTGTGACCAACACTGGTTGGGCACAGAGAGCTTCTTTCAGGCTTCTAAAGGCCTGTTCGGCTTCGGGGGACCACTTTACCATTAGCGGTCCTCTTGCTTTTGTGAGGTCGGTTAGTGGGGTTGCCTTAGTTGCAAAATTGGGAATAAACCTCCTATAGTAGCCAATTAACCCCAAAAAGGTCCTTACTTGTTTTTTTGTGACTGGCCTTGGCCAATTTTGTATCGCCTCTACTTTGAGTGTTTGTGGTTTGAGTAACCCTCTACCAATAGAATACCCCAGATACTTGGCCTCCTCCAGACCAATAGTGCATTTAGCGGGGTTAGCAGTTAGTCCAGCAGACCGAACTGCGTCGAGCACAGCTTGGACCTTTGGAAGGTGGGACTGCCAATCTTCACTATGGATTACCACATCATCCAGGTAGGCGGCAGCGTACCGAACATGTGGTTTTAAAATTTTATCCATCATTCTTTGGAATGTGGCGGGAGCTCCATGTAAGCCAAAAGGCAGCACCTTATATTGAAAGAGGCCGTCTGGGGTTGAGAAGGCTGTTTTTTCTTTTGCCCTTTCTGTGAGGGGAACCTGCCAGTACCCTTTTGTTAGGTCTAGGGTTGTGAGATATCGGGCTTTGCCCAGTCTCTCTACAAGTTCATCCACCCTGGGCATAGGATAAGTATCAAATTTTGACACCGCGTTTAGTTTCCGGTAGTCATTACAAAACCTTGTTGTACCGTCTGGCTTTGGGACTAAAACTATAGGGCTGTTCCACCCACTTTGGGATTCCTCAATTACGCCTAGTTTTAGCATTTTTTTAACCTCTAAACTTATAGCCTCTCTCTTGGCCTCTGGGATTCGGTACGGTTTAAGGTTAACTCGGACCCCCGGTTCAGAGACTATGTCATGTTTAATTACGTTAGTTTTACCTGGCTGTGTAGAGAAGATTTCTTTGTTCCTTCTCACTAAACTCTGGACCTCTCGTTTCTGATGCACGGACAGTGTTTCAGCTATGCTAACCTCTGGGTCAGTTTCTTGATTCTCTGACGGACCTGGGGGTACTAGGGTTAACAAGACCTCTCTATCTTTCCAGGGCTTGAGTAGGTTTATATGGTAAATTTGCTCAGGTTTCCTCCTACCTGGCTGCCTTACCCTATAATTTACTTCTCCCACTCTTTCCAAGACCTCATATGGCCCATGCCATTTAGCAAGGAATTTACTCTCCACGGTGGGAACCAGAACTAGTACCCTATCACCTGGAAAAAAAATTCTGACCCTAGCACCCTTATTATACGTATTCCTTTGTGCTTCTTGAGCTTTCTCCATGTGTTCCCTCACTATGGGTAGGACTGCAGCAATGCGGTCCTGCATTTGGGCAACATGCTCTATTACACTTCTGTAAGGGGTAACCTCGTGTTCCCAAGTTTCTTTGGCTATATCCAGTAAGCCCCTTGGATGTCGGCCATACAATAGTTCAAACGGGGAGAAGCCTGTGGATGACTGGGGAACTTCCCTAATGGCAAATAACAGGTATGGTAACAAACAGTCCCAGTTTTTCCCATCCTTATCGACCGCCCGGCGTAACATGCTCTTTAAGGTTTTATTGAACCTTTCCACTAAACCATCTGTTTGTGGATGATAGACTGAGGTTCTGAGATGCTTGATTTTTAGGAGTTTACATAGCTCTTTTGTTACTTGGGACATAAATGGTGTTCCCTGGTCAGATAAGATCTCTTTAGGAATTCCGACCCGGGAAAACAGAAGTACTAACTCTTTTGCTATGTTTTTAGCAGAGGTGCTACGTAGGGGAACTGCCTCCGGATATCGGGTAGCATAATCTAATATTACCAATATATGCTGATGTCCCCTAGCAGACTTTATTAGGGGTCCTACTAGATCCATAGCAATCCGGTCAAATGGTACCTCTATTATGGGAAGGGGTACCAATGGGCTGCGGTATGCTTTGAACGGGGCGGTGATCTGACATTCTGGGCATGAGGAACAATAGTTTGTAATTTCTGCCAGAACCCCAGGCCAATAAAAGCTTCGGAGAACCTTTTCTTTTGTCTTTTCCACCCCTAGGTGTCCCCCCAATGGATGACTATGTGCGAGGTGTAATACTACGTTACGGAATGTCCGTGGTACCAACAATTGTTTAGTTGTAACTGATTTTCTTTTATCAACCCGATATACTAGGTCGTTCTCTACCTCGAAGTAGGGGTAAGCAAGTGACCTATCTGGTTGGCCATGAGTACTATTCTGGTCCCGTATATTTCCCCTTGCTACCGCTAATGTGGGGTCCTCCCACTGGGCCTTCTTAAAACTCCCAGGACTGACCTCTAGGTCAGCGAGGGTCTTATCCTGTACTGGGGTGGTAAGTGCCTGATCAACATCTTGATTTGGGGTATTCCCTACCAAAGTAGTGATGGGGAAGGGAATTTCACAGCACTCCTCCTTTTCCCCCTTCTTATTTGGGCCCTCGTCAACCTCCATTTCTGAAAAAGGGAAAGGATTTGTTTCTTCTAACACTTCGTTATGGTCTGCTATTGAACTCTGGGCGCTATTCTGAGCTGGGGACCACATTTTTAGAAAATGGGGAAAGTCGGTCCCTATTAACACATCATGTGCCAGTTTGGGTACAACACCCACCTTGAAATCTAAAGAACCAAATTCTGTTTCAAAAAAAACATCAACAGTGGAATATTCATGATTATCCCCATGTATACAACAAATTGCCACTCTTTGTGAACTGTTTACCTGTTTCTTCTTAATGGGCAATAGGTATTCGGACACTAGTGTGACCATGCTCCCAGAGTCAAGAAGTGCCCGAACCCTCTTACCATTAACCTTTACAAATGCCCACAGATGGTTATTCAAGGGGTCCTCTGGGCTAGGGCCCATACATTGGGACAACAGCGAATAAGGTTCCACGCTGTTGCATTGCATGGGCTCATCATTTAGTGGGCAGATTTTTGCTGTGTGGCCCCTCTCATGACAATTTACACATTTAGGTACATAGTCTGTGTCCCACTTAGAGCCTTTTCCCGGCTCCCCATGTTGGCTATTGCCCTTAGTGTGCGAACCACTGTTGCTGGAGCGGCGTGAAGGTGGTCGCCGCTCTTCAGCGCCCCTTAACCCCGGTACCCTTTTACCGTCTCTGGAAGAGTCCTGGAACCTCGGATAGTGGGGTTGCTCCACGACTGTGGGTTGCGGGTGCTCTTCTGCTGCACTGTACCTTTCTACAAGGGCCACAAGCTCATCCGCATTGTGGGGGTCACTCCGACTGACCCAACGGCGTAAGGCAGAGGGAAGTTTCCTCAAGAACTGGTCCATGACCAACCGTTCCACGATGTGGCTTGCTGAGTTGATCTCGGGTTGTAGCCACTTCCGGGCGAGGTGGATGAGGTCATACATCTGGCTTCGGGTGGCTTTATCCATCGTGAAGGACCATGCGTGAAACCTTTGGGCACGAACAGCCGTGGTTACGCCGAGGCGGGCGAGGATCTCGAACTTCAATTTTGCATAGACGTTAGCTTCGGCTGGCTCTAGATCAAAGTAAGCCTTCTGGGGTTCGCCGCTTAGGAAGGGTGCGATTAGACCAGCCCACTCAGCTTCTGGCCATCCCTCTCTCTGTGCCGTGCGTTCAAACGTGAGAAGATAGGCTTCCACATCATCCGAGGGTCCCATCTTCTGAAGGTAGTGGCTTGCCCTGGTCATTTTCGGAACTGGGGCTGCCTCTGCCAGTGGAAGGTTACTGATAGTCCCCCTCAGGATCTCGAGTTCCTGCTGTAAGCCCTGAGCGAACCGCTTTTGCTCCTCTCTCAGCAGGCGGTTTGTCTCTTGCTGGTTTGCATTAGTCTCTTGCTGGGCTATTAACAGCTGTCGCTGGGTTTCACTCGCCTGTTGCTGGGCTTCATTCGCGTCTTTCTGGACAGCGACATTGCGTACCAGCGCACTCACCACGTCTTCCATCTTGTTTGGAGAGAGAGAAAAAAAACCCTTTTTTTTTTTTTTTTTTTTTTTTTAAAGTTCTTTAACCCCCAGACCTTTCAGTGTTCTGCCCGCATTCTCCACCATATGTGACAAACGGCTTACTCCGGGGCTCCGCCGTCTGTCCGGAATTGTTAGAACA
Organism: Ascaphus truei; assembly: GCF_040206685.1. Taxonomy (NCBI): domain Eukaryota; kingdom Metazoa; phylum Chordata; class Amphibia; order Anura; family Ascaphidae; genus Ascaphus; species Ascaphus truei. Next base: position 291,023,978 of record NC_134484.1, on the reverse strand, counting down.
CGGTCTTTTAGGGTAGGTTAAATGATGAGACGTCACGTACTGTTCCTTTAAACAGGCTATGCCTGGTTTATTCAGTCCCAGGCACTGAGACTGTCACAGTTTAAACAGAAAACAAAGCCAAACAAAAAGCTGCTCGTCTGAGCGATAACTTAAACTTAGATGTCCCTGACTCAGAGTTGGAAGTGGCTTGTCCACTTCCACCAACAAAATAAGTACCTTTGCAGTCTTTAGACAAACTAACAGAATGAATGAAGCGATTTGGGAAAGAGGCTTTCTCACCCCTCTGCAGTTCAGCAGCCTTCCAGGCTCTTGGGCGGGGCCCAGAGGAAACAGGAAACAGGTCTTATATACCTGAACTCTAATCAGCATGACAGGTGACAGAAAACAGGCAGCAGACAAACTGTGGAATGGAGTGCCTGTACCACGAGGCTGCCCTGTTCAGCTTAGACAGGACAGAAACTGTTCAGTATCCTGGGAGCCCTGTATATGGAGTTTATTACCAACCCCTGGTTTCTGTCACAATATATATATATATATATATATATATATATATATATATATATATATATATATATATATATATATATATATATATATATATATATATATACAGACTAAATAAGTATACTGAATAAATAATAAACTAAAACACTTAATAATCATTATATAAATGTAAATACATTTAATTTAAAAGCTTGAGGTAATTGATCACATTTTATAAATACAATATTATGAATAATAAAATAATGTGTAATTCTAAGGAAGAAATGAAACTTTCCATGGGAGATGTATTTGAAAATATAATAATATGAAATAAATGCTAAAAATATGAATTGATTATATGTATCAAACTAAATACCATAAAATGAACAAAATATAAAATATAAAAAAAATATATATATAAATTCATTAAATTTGAAATTAATGATAAATGGAATGATTGAAAAGACATATTTACACTATATTTATTTAATATTGGAATTATATATCCACCAATTTGAGAGAATATTTTAGCAATAGGTAATTTATATATGTATGCCAATGTATGTCCTATCTGAAGGACTGATTTGACATAAATGAATCATGTGAAAATGGAAAAAACAGGAGGTTCATATAATTTGCCTCCAAAATGGATAATATCCAACCCAAGAATTGGAATGTTAATTTAATAGTTATACAATGATCATTTATAATAAAGAGAAAAGAAAGAGGAGCGAACAAAGAACAAAGAATGGAGACCACAAGATGCCAGCAATCCATTAAGTTATTATTAGTATACAGTATATAAATAATATAAAGTGTTATGATTTAGTGAATAAAGATATATGAGATAATAAAATTGTAATATAATATAAATGTAATTCTTTCTGATATGTGTGTGTACTTATAAGTGACTAAATTATGATGAAATATGTATATGTATTTATTCTCTAAATTAAATATATATAACAATGTGTGTGATTATTTAAATATGAAGTGATGTGATCACGTGAATAATTAAACTATCTAATGTGTATTGTGAATCTACTAATGTTTAATATTACTAATTCTATCAAATTTCTATAACTAAATATATATTGTGATATGTTCCTGGCCAGGGGTCCCTTCAAACGCCACCACGTTGGGAAACAGAGGGAACATGTTAAACACGTTCAAACCAGACCTCTGTAACCCACCTGATATTGAAATAGAGGGAAATAGCCACTACACTATGGTGCTTGTATCGATGCAATCATTGAGACCCCTTGGATTCAGCGTGTCAAGCACATAAATCCAATAAATCTCCCTGATATTAAGTTTCTTATGTCTATCATCACTTAAAATGTAGAAGGGATTAATTCCAATCCCAGAACAGAAAGTGAAGAAGGATCTTTATTATGTTTTTCAAGATAATGTCTTGACAGGCTATGAGTAGTCAGACCGTGAATGATATTACGCCTATGCTCTAAAAAGCGCGTACTTAAAGTGCGTGCTGTCCTGCCAATATATTGATAACCACAAGGACATATGAGGATGTAAATAACGAATGTAGATAGACAATTGATCTGACCCTTCACTGCATATACAGATTTATTAAAATGTGAGGAAATGTAAACCACTTTTTGTAGATATCTACATGTTAGACATCTAGTACGTCCACAAGATGAATTACCATTCTCTGGCACAACACGTATAGAATGATCAGTATTTTGCTTCAGACGACTTGGAGCTAATAGAGTTTTTAGATTCCTTGCTTTCTTAAAAACCACAGGAATTCTTGATGGTAATTTTGAGCCAATTATAAGATCTCTCAAAATAATACTCCAATGTCTATTTAAAATAGATGTTATGCCTTGAGCTGCATTGTTATATGTGGTAACAAAGAGAGGAGATTTATCGAATGTTTTAAGTTCATCAGATTTTCCAGTGATACCTCTAACATTTTTCTTTTTGGACTTCTCAAGCAGGTCGGTGCGATTTAAAGCACCGACCTGTCTGAAAGTCTCATGAATAATATGTATATCATAGCCTTTTGATATACATTTTTTGACCAACAGTTCCCCCTGGGCCAGAAAATCAGAATCAAGAGAACAATTTCTCCTGATTCTAAGAAACTGGCTCCTGGGGATGTTGTCTAACCACTTTCTGTATCTATTGTAGTTTATATATTTTTTTGCACATTTACTACTATTTTGGTATTTTATACATGTTATATATCCATCCACTGTCATAGTTCATACCATTCAATATATATATATATACATGGTTTGTTCATAGGCATCTGTGCGGGGTGTGGCATTTTGATAATCAGTTTCAGGGTTGCAGCAATTTAGGTGTATGCTATCACGGGTGCTGTCCATAAATTTCTGTTCTCATTGTTTATAATATCAACTGCTGATAGCAGCCTGTGGTGTATACACACATCCTGCAATTGTCACGCTGATCCTGATTTATCAAGATGATGAAATCAAGTAAAGAGAGGCTCATTAGGAGACAACAATATGCTGAATCTGCAGAGATTGACATGTCAGAGACTGTTGAGGATAGTATAGATTTAAAGACCAGCTTTTTTAAGCTTGAGAGGCTGGCCAAGGAAGAAATGAAACATTGGCTAGATCTTTTATCATTACAAAATTATCTAGATGCCAATATAGTCCCTATGGGACTGAGGTTAATTAAAAACCCTACATTTGAGACAAATATTGATTTTAAGACCAAATGGAATGATGCTTTAGAATCATGTTTATTCACTCTAATCAAATTATTAATCACCTATAGGGAAGACAAATTGAAAGAAACTGCTAAAGAAATAGAGCAAATACAACAAACTTTGGTCCCTTTTGTAGAAAGTGATGAATTCTTAGAATTAGATAAGTTAGTTGATTCTAGAGTACTCCAATTTGAGAGAGAAATTAGTGAACGGAAAAATAATAAATATGTCAGAGATCAGACTGACTATGCCACTGACAAAGTCAGAGATTGGAGACGACATGATAGAAGAGACAAATCTAAACATTACACTCCAAAGAAATATAATAAATATAACAAATCTGACAAATACAGAGATAACAGTAGGATAAAGGATCCATACATTCAGGATCTAAAGATAAATATGCCAACAAAATTGAAAAAACAGTACATGAGTCACAATTTGTTTGTCCAGTGGAGAACAAATTTGAGGTATTACAAGATAAAAATGAATCATGTGAACAGATTATACTGGAGAAAAAGGATTTGGAAAAAAGTAGTGCAGCTATACCCAAAACTCAAAATAAAGAACATATTAAGGGCCTCATGCAGAGAGCAGCGCTATTTAAAATCTCGCCATTTTTCGGAGAAAATCGCGCAAAAACCAGCAAAAAATGGCGAGGTACGAAAAACGCGCCATTTTTTTTTTCTATTTGAAAATCTCGCCGCGCGGCTGGCGAGAACCTACATCTCGCCAGTTTTAAAAATATCCTAATTCAGAGAGGAGCGAACGGCATCTAGCGGTTGTTCGCGCCATTTTCTACAATTTGCTCCGCCAAGAAAAGTTGGCAAGAAGCTGGAGCTCGCCGGCCATAGGAAAGGGAAAAAAAATGCGCGATTTTTTTTAACACATTTCTGCAGCGCGCATCTCTCCATTTTAAACTCGGCACACGCATTCATGCTATAAATTGCAGAATTCGCACATTTCTGCATATGGAGAATAAAACTCTCCAATAAAGCTACTTTTTATTACCCTCGCCAATTTTTAAATTCGCTGCTCTCTGCATAGGCCCCTAAATCTGGTTCTGAAGGTATTACTAAAAAATCTCATACTGCTTCTTTTTTAGAATTAGTGACACATCAGGAAGCCCGGAAAAAAGTGAAAACCTACCCTTTATGGGATAAGCAACCGACCTACCAAGCATTCACTCCTCAGCGAAGAAAGAGAAGCAGCGAGGAACCCGGGGAGGGAAGCGCGAACAAAGAAAGAAGGAGAGTAAGCTAAGAGCCAGTAATCCAGAAAGTCATGATATTTTTAATTTAATAGAGGAACAAAGTTCATCAATAGTGCTCAAAATGACTATAGAGGAATGGTTGTGATAATGTCCATATAGACTTTCTTGATTGAAGATGGAGTGATGCAGGCGTCTGATATAAATGTGAGTGATGAGTATATAGGTGAGCGTTGTGTATAGGACATATATTAAAGTCCTAGGGGTGCTGTGAGTGGAGAATGATTAGCTCCACCACATTACTCCTAATGAGGACAATGTCACACACGCTTGCAACCACCTTTGTAATATACTTTCCAATATAAAAAAGGATAGAAAAACTCACATGAGGAAAGCCTGTCTTCTTCTTGTTGATGGCGTGCATCCGTGATAACGAGGGATAGATGAGTATACTGCAGAAGCAGTGTGTCAGGGCACAGCCAAGGATGATCAGGATAACAGCTTGTGGTAAAAGGTAATCTTTATTCGAACATCATGGTGCAGACAAACGAATGGAGGGTAGCTCTTACGCGTTTCACGCCTAAATGGCGCTTCGTCAGAGAGTATTTTTAATTTATCTTCATTTATTTTATCTACTTAATCCCATTTCGCTCCTGGCCAGGGGGCTCTCATTTGCACCTAGTAGTCTTCCCAATAGATTAGATCTATTTGTAGATTTGCATAAATACATCAGGAAGATTACTCTTATGAGACATTTTGCATTACAAAACAAAGATCGACAGGATGTACAGTATTCAGTACACAAGAGGTTGCTTGTATCGATGCAATGACTTCATTACTTATGGAAAACACACCAACATCAGAGTTAATGCAACTACAAGAGTTAAGTCAGTTGACAACATATGAATTGGACTGTTTACTCTTATCCAATGACAACATTGGATACGCTGTGTCCCATTTAGAGGTTTCCATCAAACCAGATCAAGAGTTCTCACATTTGAATACAGAATATAATATAATTTCACAGAGCTCTATTGGTACCAATCCAATAAATGTGGAGAATATAATACATTCTCCATTTACTGTACATCTAAATCCATGTTTTTTCCATACCATTCAAAGGGAGCCTTCATAGAAACATTCTATGCTATGGTATTAAAAGACTTTGAATCCATGTGTCAGAACACTACCACAATACAAAAGAAGAATTTATCCAAAGAAGAAAATGTTGCATTAAGGGAGTTGAGTAAGATGGGTAATCTTATCATTAGACAGGCGGACAAGAGAGGGGATTGTCTTGCAAGATAGAGCAGACTATCTAACTGTGGCATACCGCCTAGTGGGTGACCAATCCTCCAACCGTGTTTTGGAAAAAGATCCTATGGAAGTTTTCCAGATTCAGTATAAGGATTTTCTGACTAAAGCCTTTGATATGGGTATTATCAGCAAATCATAATTTAATTTTCTATACATCCGATCACCTAGAACCCCTATATTCTACCATATTCCTAAACTGCACAAACACATCACTATACCTCCAGGTAGACCCATTGTTTCGGGGGTGGAGTCGATGACGTCCAGCGTGTCCCAATATGTTGATTATTTTTTACAACCTATAGTGGGAAAATTAAGATCTTACCTTAGGGACACGCTGCATGTCCTTGACTCCATCTCCGAAATTATATGGAAGCCCACATACATCTGGGCCACATGCGATATAGCATCCTTATATACATGCATCAAACATGATAAGGGTCTACTGGCTACCAAACATTTTTTGGATCAAGAAAAGAGCATAGGTGATAGGCAAACTACATTCATATTACAAGCCATTTCTTTTATTGTGGAGCACAATTATTTTTTGTTTGAAGAACTTTATTATTTACAGGTATGTGGGATGGCCATGGGCACCAGATTTGCCCCCAGTTATGTGAACCTCTACATGGGTTTGTGGGAGGAACACCATGTTTGGGGGGATGCAGGTCTGGGGGGAGTCTGGTGTTCTATGGCCGCTACATAGACGACCTTATTATTATTTGGGATGGACACTTGGAAGATCTGGAGTTGAAATTGAATTCATTTAATGAGAATTACATGGATTTGAAGTTCACTTTTGATATAAATAAGGAGAGAATAGTCTTTTTAGATCTAGAGCTAGGTATCAGTGAGGACCATAAAATTATTACAAAAACTAATTTTAAGTCAGTTGCAGCTAACAGCTATTTACACAACACAAGCAACCATTACAGAAAGTGGTTAGACAACACCCCCAGGGGCCAGTTTCTTAGAATCAGGAGAAATTGTTCTCTTGATTCTGATTTCCTGGCCCAGGGGGAACTGTTGGTCAAAAAATTTATATCAAAAGGCTATGATATACATATTATTCATGAGACTTTCAGACAGGTCGGTGCTTTAAATCGCACCGACCTGCTTGAGAAGTCCAAAAAGAAAAATGTTAGAGGTATCACTGGAAAATCTGATGAACTTAAAACATTTGATAAATCTCCTCTTTTTGTTACCACATATAACAATGCAGCTCAAGGCATAACATCTATTTTAAATAGACATTGGAGTATTATTTTGAGAGATCTTATAATTGGCTCAAAATTACCATCAAGAATTCCTGTGGTTTTTAAGAAAGCAAGGAATCTAAAAACTCTATTAGCTCCAAGTCGTCTGAAGCAAAATACTGATCATTCTATACGTGTTGTGCAAAAGAATGGTAATTCATCTTATGGACGTACTAGATGTCTAACATGTAGACATCTACAAAAAGTGGATTACATTTCCTCACATTTGAATAAATCTGTACATGCAGTGAAGGGTCAGATCAATTGTCTATCTACATTCGTTATTTACATCCTCATATGTCCTTGGGGTTATCAATATATTGGCAGGACACCACGCACTTTAAGTACGCGCTTTTTAGAGCATACAGTGGCGACCACCTTTATCCTAGTGTGGCCGTAGCGGCGCAACTCTGATAACCATGGGCAGATGCAGTATGTTTTATTTTTTCCAGAGTATATTGCGGTATTTTAGCGCTCGTAATATTAGCATTTTATTAGCGCGGTCTGCAATACTGCAATACCGTCTAAAAACTCAGGGGGGCGTTCGCGAGCTGTTGTCTTCAAAGTCTAATACTTTAGCAGTTCAACCTACATCAGTACACAGTCTGCGTGTGTGCGCGCAGTAATTGTAAATTTGCATATTTATACATGCATGTGCAGTGCTGTATGTCTCATTTGAAAATTGTTGAAACGCATAGGCGTGTACTGTAACAGTATCACATTTCGGCATATACAGCGCTCACCCCCACACACACAGGATAATTTACTGCACTGCAGTATTTCAACTTCTTATCTTATCTACAGTACAGTACACCTCTCCCACACCATTCCTTTGAATGTGTGTCTTTCTGGTTTCAATCACATTCCTGCTTGATAGCTGATGATTACTGCGCATGCGTCTGTAACTTCGCCACTGCTTGCTTGCGAAGTTCAAGAGTGAGTGACCAAAAAAAAAATATATTTTTTTTTTCTCCTCATTTTTTATTTTTATTTTCCCCACAAGCCTGCCTAAACCATCTTGATATTACAATATTCAATCTGTGCTGTAGCTTTTGACTGCGACACTGCGTTTGACTGCACATGGTTGATTTGTGTGCTTTTTATGTATTTGGGGGTGTCGGGATCAAATTATTATGATGACCTGCCATTTGAAAATATGCCATTTCTTTGAACTGAAGTACATCTAATCCTTCATGCAACTGTACCCTGTACCCCCCTTCCACACGCACACACAAGGCTCACTCAAGGATTTGAAACTCTTATCAATAGACACCTCTCCAGAACCATTCCGTTTCTAAAGCTTGTCATTGTGTTTTTAATCGTCCGTCCCTAGCCGAGCATCACCTCTCTGCGCCTGCGTGCCTAATTTTCCTATTGTTGGCTTTGAGTCACCTCTCTGTAATCCTCTTTGGGATGGGAGCTAACTGATGATTACTGCGCATGACTCACCCATCCACCCCCCCAACCCTTTGAGGCTTTGTTTACGGTAATACTTTTGATAATCCCTTCTTGAATTTGATATGTAAATCAGATTTGCACAGCACTGTGAAATTGAGAGTTAAAAAAACCATTATCTGATTCATGTTGTTGATGCAGTAAATTACCACTTTTTGTCATTCTTTCTTTTTCTTTGGTGTAGGTGTGGGAGGGGTGTCAATGATTATGATTATCATGAATGTAAAGAAATATTTATTTTATTTTATCAGGAACAAAAAATACAAATATACAAATAATCATGAATAATACAAAATGCAGTCTTAATTCAGTTCTTCTGTCAGATGAAAATTGAGGGCCGGTGGATAATCATGAATAATGCACATTGATAATAATATTAATTATAATATATAATAATATATATATAATAATATAATTTTTTCCGTCTATATCTTCCTACTCATTCTGTGTACAGTACAGTAGTTCATTGAGAGAGGAGAGGTTTTGTGTACATCATGACTGCAGTTTAGATACACAACTGTACAAACAGTTCACAAACTTTTCCTCTTCCCCTCTCCACCCCCCACCACCTGCCCTTGTGACCATGCAAATAACAAAAGGGATGAACTAGCAGATATACAAACTAGGCCTGAGACACTAAATTGATAAGTTGGAGTTACTCGCAAACTCAATCCGTAAATATATGATAAGGTAAAATCTCCCCCTGAAGAGAGCGCGGAAGTTGGAAGTAATATTTGCTGCCGACCTCTGACATCAGAGCGTGTGAAGCGCTCCTATGGAAAAAAGTGAAGTCAAGTACAGGAAAATGTTTAAAAATGTTGTTATTAATGTTAATCATTTTGTTCAAGTTATAGTTAAGATGTTAAAGCATAGCTGTGACTAATGGAAAGTGGATAAGCTATATGAGGCTCGGAAAGGGAAAAGAACCCTCAAATTTACTCATAGGACACTAAAACTATCATGGAAAAAGGTAAAAGCCCAAAAATATATCCCCAACACAAAATACAAGTGCCAGTAAAAATAGTGACCTGGAACATAAAAGGTCTTAACAACCCCATAAAACGCAGGAAAATTCTGAACTACCTAAAAAAAAAAATACATAGCGCTACTGCAAGACACCCACTTAGACGCTAAAGAATCAGCAAAATTAAAGAAAGACTGGGTGGGACAGTGTATATTTTCTCCAGCTACTCACAAGAAAGCGGGAGTGGCCACATTAATTAAGAAAAACATCCCAATAGAGATAATAGCCACAGAAGCGGACACAGAAGGAAGACTCTTGATTGCCAGAGTCAGTAGCATGGGGAAGGAATATATATTGGGAAATATATATGGCCCTAATGATCATGATCCTCAATATTTTAAAGACCTAACCCAAAGATTACAAAGATATAAATGCAAAAACACGTGATAGGAGAAATACAAGATACATATTTAGATAGATCAGGAAGCAGAGGGAAGACCCCATCAGTAAATATCCAAACAAAAAACATGATGCTCATAAAAGATGCATTAAACATGGTGGACGCCTGAAGAACCTACAACCCAATAGAGGGAATACTCATTTATTCAGGAGTACACTCCACCTTCTCTAGAATAGATTCAATCCTTGTGGGCAAAGGGATGCCAAATAAAATCTCTAAAACAGAAATCAGTGAGATTATTCTGTCAGACCATATCCAGTACTAATTGAGATTGACTTGGGTATTTCTGTGAAAGGCCCAAATATCTGGAGGTTTCCCAATTACCTTTCCCAAAATAATAATTTTAAGGAATTCCTAATCTAAAACTGGAAGGATTACAAAACCAACAATGAAACACCCAGAGATAACCCAGTGCTGTTCTGGGAGGCCTCCAAGGCAGTAATTAGAGGACTGTTGCAGGGTCCATGCAACCACACGTAGGTTTCTTGCAAAGGCTTATTTATTGAGCCTTAAAAATATGGCACACAAAAACAAAACAGCTTATTTTCAGCATACAAAACAGAAATTAAGTCCTGGGCAGGGCTTGCCCTTTCCCAACAAGGGCTGTTTAGATTCCAGCATAACAGTACAGCAAACAGTTCATCAAAAATGTATATATTGAAGACAGACCTTATTGCAGTAACACTCCTTCAGCATTTCAGTACTCTCACTAGTTCAGACAGCCTGCATGTGTGTGCAGCCTGGGGTTTTTAAAGCTCCTTGATGAGGCAGCTGGGATCAGACTAATTAACCAGACCTCCCAGCTGAAAGTTAACCTCGTCACTGCAGACCTAAACATAGGTCTGCCAGGCATAGGGCTGGTGACGTTCATTCACCCAATACAGAAAGGATATAAAAAAAGCATATAAAAAACACTAAAGAATAAAGACACACAAGAAAACAGGGAGAACTACTCCCAGAAAAAAGCAGATTGTGAAATCTGGCTAGACAAGCAGGAATGAAAAAATAAACAGCCAGGGAAATATCATTCTTTAAATATGGGAATAAAATGAACAGACTGTTGGGAAACCTCATGAGAGGCTTCAACAACATAAAATCCATCACCAAATCCATCACTATATGACATAAACTCTTTCTTCTCCTTATTTATAATGTCTCCTAGGTTTCTTATCTGTTTCACCATTATGTCATATAGGGAGCTAATCTCAACATATAATATACCCGAAATCCAGGTATTGCAATACGTACAACTATTAAACTATGGGAGAAAACTCCAAGACTACAAAATATACATACTAGAAAACAATACAATAGACACGTACTTCAGTCAAGACACAGATACCAGATACACGCTAGCTGACATATAAATAAATTAGAGGCCAAGACATGGAGAAAAATAACAAAAAAAATCTAGAAGCATGGCAACAAGACTTCTAAGAAATTCAGACGATGGAAGATCTAATGATTGGATATGTCAGGACTTGCAAAATAATATCAGAAAACTGGAGAGAAATGCAATTCAAGATAATGCATAGGGCATATTATACCTTTCACCAGACAAATTGCGAATATAGAAGCAGACACAACGAAATGCCCCAAATGCAAACTCCCTAAAGCAAACCGCAAACACTGTCTCTGAAGACGTGCAAAAAAATTAATGAGTTCTGGACACAGGTCCTACAATATATTAAAAGAGTTACTGTGACTTTTAGAGCTGTAGTTGTGAATCCGTCGGTATAGCAGCTTGTCTAGGATAGCACTGAGAGTGAGAGAAAAAGCATCGTTCTTACTGTCCTTTAGAGAGAGTAGTGGGAGTCCATCTGGCTAGCAGCTCACATAGAAGAGTTCTGTAGTCTGAGGTAGCCAGCTAGTACAAGCAACCAGCAACCAGTCGTTGCTCCCTTATATACCCTGCTGGTTATCAGGTGTCTGCTTACTTCCTGATTGTTCAGCTTCCTCCTGAGTTAACACTCTGAGTGCTGGATGAAGCCTCAGATGTATGTCTCCCAGGCATATCTGTTAGTGGCTGACTTCACCCTGTCACATACCTCCCCTGTTTGTGTGTGGCTAGGGACCCACACGGCTGAAGCCCGACCCTCCACTCCTCTTGACAAAACAAATATCGGCATTTCCATGGTCCTTCCCAGGCCTATGCTGTATATCAAAAGAGAAGGGCTGGAGGGCCATATACCACCTGGTCAACCTCGAATTTGTGTCCTTCATGGTGTTTAACCACTTCAAGGGCGCATGGTGAGTGACCAGGGTGAAGTGTAACCCCGGCGACATAATGTCGCAAGGCCTCAATTGCCCATTTTACAGCGAGACACTCCTTTGAAATGATGGAATACCTCACTTCCCTTGTTCAGCTGATGAACAATATGGGGTGTTCAACACCATCAAATTGTTGGGACAGCATTCGTCTGGATTATGAAGGGCTCTTTAAAATCTGGGCTCCGAAGATCGGGGCCCTCTGACAGGCACTTTTTTAACACGTCAAATGTGTTTTGGCACTCCCAAGACCATCTAACTTGGGTCGGGGCACTCTTTTTTGTTAGCTCTGTTCTCCTAAGGATGTTAGGACTGCCATTAACCTTTTTATATGGGACTGCTAGTGCCTACTATAGATGATGATGTCATCCAAGTAGGCCGCGGCATATGCCCTATGGGGTTGTAGCACCTTGTCCATTAACCTTTGGAACGTGACTGGAGCCCCATGTAACCCAAATGGCATAGTGACGAATTGGTATAAACCGAGAGGGGTGGCGAAGGCAGTTTTGCATTTGGATTCTTCCGCTAAAGGTATCTGCCAATATCCTTTCGTGAGATCTAGGGTGGAGATAAACTCTGCTTTGCCAAGAGAGTCAAGCAATTCCTCCACCCTAGGCATTGGATATGCATCGAATCTGGATACAGCATTTACCTTTCGGAGAGCCACGCAAAACCTCACCTTCCCATGTGGTTTAGGGACCAACACTATAGGGCTACACCATTCGCTGTGGAACTCCTCGATCACACCCAATTCCAACATGTCTATTATCTCCCTCTCTACAAGGTCTTTTCGGCCCTCTGGAAAACTCTATAAGGATGGGATCGTACTTTTACGCCAGGTTCCGTCTCGATCCTATGGGAGACTAAATCAGTCTGCCCTGGCAGCTCAGAAAAAACACACAAAAGAGTGACCAGATGGTGTCTGTTTTGTAGTGTCTCTGTGTGTGTATTAATTTAAGGGGGTTCTGTTATCCCCAATTGTAGTGTCTCTGTGTGTTTGAGCTCAGAAAAAACATCTGGAAACTGGTCACATAATTCTAATAGTTCTGACCTTTGTTCCGTTGTTAACTGTTCTCCCATGGGAACCTGCTGGTCATTGTACGTACTCTCCTCTGGAGGCTGTGGACCCAAATCCGTCTCACCTTCCCGAGGGTGGATGAACAGCGATCTCATAGTTTTCCAGGGTTTCAGGAGGTTTACGTGGTAGATTTGTTTACCCTTCCTGGACCCTGGTTGAGAGATCTAATAGTTCACCTACCCGGTGTGGCGGAGAACTTGGAAAGGACCCTGCCACTTCACAAGGAGTTTACTCTCTGAAGTCGGTAATAGCAGCATCACTTGGTCCTCAGGATGGAAGACCCTTAGGCGGGCATTTTGGCTATACTGCCTCTCTTGACGTTCTTGAGCATTTTTAAGATTTTCGTTTGGCAAACTGGCCTATCATGTGTAGGCGGTTTCTAAGGTCTATGACATACTGAAGGGTATTCTTGGAGGGGGAGGGCTCCTCCTCCCAGGATTCCTTCAGTAGGTCGAGAACACCCCGAGGTTGGCGTCCATATAGGAGCTCAAACGGGGAGAAGCCTGTGGATGATTGGGGAACTTCTCGTACCGCAAACAATAGGAAAGAGAGAAGTTGGTCCCAAGCTCGCTTCTCAGTATTCACAAACTTCCTAAGCATGTTTTTTAACGTGCGCTTAAACCTCTCTACCAATCCATCAGTCGGAGGATGGTAGAACATGATATAGGATGTCATTCAATAGTTCAAAATGTGGAAACATTCTTACACCTTGTTCATCCATTATATTGTCATTGACTAGTACCACCTTCTCATATTGTCTAGCCAGAGCTGGGTCTTCCCTCTGCCCCTGACGGAAGTCAGGAAGATCCAGGTCTGGCAAAATTCACGTATCTATCTGTTCCCCACCCTGGTCATCTCCTGCCATGACCTGCAGTCTTTTGGGCTGACTAACATTACCAAGAGTTCCAGCCTTCCTTAACCAGTCCTCTTTTTCCGCACGTCTCTGTTTACGTGTCTTTGGGACGTAGTGTCTATGGGGAAAAGTCTCCGGGCTTCTCCGGTACCAGAGATGTAAGCTCCGTAGGAGTAGGGGCCAACAATGTTTTGAAGTAGGGCCAGTCTAGGCCAAGTAAAATAGGAGCCAGGGAGCAACTCCTACTAGCAGTCTAGCCTCTCGATCGTTGATGCGGAGGAGGATGTTCACCATCGGGTATTTCTTTGTATCCCCATGGATACATTCGATATTCCATGGAGCTTCATAGGATAGTCGTTTGTTTGGCATTAGACCCTCCAGGATCAGGGTTTTTCCAGATCCCGAGTCCACCAGGGCTTTCACTGTTTTCCCCTCCAGAGATGCAGGGACCAACCACGGATCGTGGTCCCCTCGGAGAGAAGCCGTGGCAGTGGTTCTGCCATATGAACAGTCCATCTCATCATCTCCTGAGTCCGCAAACTCGGTCGTCAGCGGAAGCTCTCGACGGGGTTCGGTGTTTGGACATCTCCGCTTTTGGATGGGATCCTCCCTTCTGGTTGGTTGTGGTATCCTCTCCACCGGATGGGTGCCGGGAGTCCAGGTTCTCGGGGAATACTGTGGGTGGCATCCTCCCTTGAGTGATCCAATGGCTCTCTCTCGGATCCGGGATTGGCGTCTCTGCGGGAGTTTATACCAGGACCCCTCCGGGATGGGAAAGGGTCTTCCGATCGGGTTGACTGGATCTCCCGAGCTGGCGGGTTGTAGACCCTTCAATTGTCTGCTCTACTGCCTCTGGCATCACAGGATGCAGCTGGTGTTTGCACAGACCGATCCCAGCTATCGTGTTGGCTGTCGTCACCAAGGAAGTTTTCCACCAAGCGGACCGCTGAATCCAGGAAAAATGCAGCATGTCTTTTTACCCACAAACACAAAACAGAGTACACCGCTCACTTGATTAATTATTAATGAGGTTTTGACATTCTTATCAAAAATGGGTGCTACCTATGTACTGAGGTTAATTGGTTATAACACATAAATGAAAGGTTGACAAAGCCAAACTGTTATCCACAGAAAGTACATTAGCGGTGCGCACCACACTAATTTTTTATTTTTACAGTGAATACTTATACAGTAAGTGAAAAAACCGTGATAGTGAAAAAATAATAAATAAAACTTCATAAAATCTAACATGTGATGCCTTGACCTATAATTGCTGCTGCCATGAATAAACCGCCAATGACAATGATGTTATTAAGCAACTGTAAAAAAAGGAATGAAGATGGGGCACACGGATTTCCAAAATAAAGAGATTTATTAAAGCATACACAACGTTTCGACCCTAAGGTCTTTGTCAAGTGCAAAAAGTACAGTAGCTTAATGAACAGAACACCAATGAATCTTTAAATAACACCCATAATTACCCACAGTGCTTCCTGTTCTAATTGTTCAGCTTAAACACTTGTGGAACTGCCTACTCATCATCCATTGACATAATTAAGGCTCCACCTCCCTTCCCTTCATAATTATACATGCAGCAATAAAAGTCATATCATCAATGAGTCACCTAACCCTAATACTCCGTCATTTTAGCTTCTGACAAGCATTGCATATTATTAATAGTGTTCCCGTATATTCATATTGAATGCAAAAACTTAATCCGGCTAGCATCTATGCTATCGTCGCTCCGTTGACGTCATCAGTCGATGGCTTCTCCTCCTTGTATCCTGTAACTCTCGGAAACTAAACCACCGTCCGTGGTCTTGCCTCCTGGGTAATGTCGCTCCGTTGACATCATCAATCAGCGAATCCAACTCCTCCTTGTAACCCTTAGCAATGAAACCACCGTCCGTGGTCTTGCCTCCTACGTAATTGTCGCTCCGTTGATGTCATCAATTGGCTAATCCAACTCCTCCTTGTCGCTGAGCAACTGGCAAACAGCCATTGAGTGTCTCTCTTGCTTGTTTTTGCTCCGATGTCATCGTGAGATGGTTGCTCCTCCACATGTTTAACCCCTTAATGGCGGGTTGAGTGTAGCTTGTAACTTATGCCATGTCCAGATAAGCTTGCAATAGGGATGTGATGGTGACTATTTGTTCGAGGTTCATGCATGAAAAAGAGGGGGGAGAAATGTGTAAGCACAACAATAAAACAGAAAAATACCCCAGATATGAAAACCATAGTGATCAGTGTAAATATAAAAATTAAAAATGGAGGTATGATTTTTCAAAGGTAATTTTCTCGATATTAAGCATAAAAGGAGAACAGGAGAAAACAGTAGTAAAAGCATTATCCTCTCTTCAATTAAGCTATTTAAGTATAAATAATCGTTGAGCCCATATGGGTGAACTGTATTCAATGTATACATCCAATAAGCCTCTCGTTGTAGCAGTATGGTATCCTTTCCTTTCCGCCCTCTTGCTATCTTAACATGTTCTATACCCATAATTCGCAAAGAAGATGTAGTATGGTTGAAATCTGCGCAATGTTTTATGAGAACAGTGTCCTCTACATGTAATCCGTTCTTGCTCTTATGCTCTATAAAATGCATTTTTAACATTCTTGTGCTTTTCCCCACATAACACAGTCCGCGGGGACATTTGATCATATATATGATATTACATGTGGTGCATAAAATGCGATCCTTAATCATATATATTTTCCCACTACGAGGGTGGTAAAATTTATCCCCCAAGATCAGGCTATTACATACACTGAAATTGTGACATTTGTAACAGCTAGCTTTGGATTGTGCCATGAAATGTGGTGTTTTATAGTGCATCGGATTGTCTGCCTTTATGAGAACCTCCTTAATGTTCTCTCCCCTTTTGTAAGCAATACGGGGGAATTCCTTACAAACATTGTTTAGACTCTCATCAGTCTGCAAAATTCTCCAGTGTTTTTTGTGGATATTCTTAACAAAACCACTGGTAGTTGTAAATTTGCTCACAAATATCATCCTAGGTTGTTCAGATGAAATCAATGTTTCTCTTGGTGTAGTGTTGAATGCATCAATAACATCTACTCTTGTATGCCCACGTTCAACAAACCTCTCTTCAATATCCAATAGAGTTTCTTTTAATTTATAATCTCTGTCTATGATACGAGTGGCTCTGATTTTTTGGGAGAATGGTAACGTGTTTAAGACGTTTGCATTGGCAAGGTAGCATTGGCATCTTAAGAGTGATGCATTTAAAGTGATCATTTTTAGTGACAATAATAGTTAGACTATAGTTTATAGTTTATATAATTACTATCTTCATGCAAGACCAATAACCTCAGCTGATATGACATGGATCTAATTGCATTCTCTTCACAGGTATGTCCCTTGATTTGCAAGTCCTGTTTAAAAGATTTACTCAGTGGCCTTAAGCATTGATAAGTTGGGTATGTACCTTGATGTAGTATCGGTGGTGATCAAAGAGTTTGATCAAGAAAGAAACCCTTCTAGGTAGCAATCTCTTGTCATGTGTGTAGTGTCATATTTAATGGACTTAAATGGTCCAACAGTTAGATACTGTATGTCTGAGTAGTGCCCAGATTCACAGGGGAAATCAAAAAATAATAAAATTTTATCTTAAAAACACATATACATTATTAAAAATCCCTATTATGTAGAGTGGTGATAATGTTTTTGTCATAAATCAATCGGTGTATTACCATATGTAAAACATATCTTGACTTTCCGAAACACGGCTATATATACGGTCTCTTGACCAAAACCAATGGATATTGCAGGTGTGTAAACATGTATCAATCACAGCATGATCACTCGGAGGTGAAGCAAAAACCATGTATGTACTGCAAGGTTAATGCAAGGAGCATATTTTGGTGTAGTGTGGGACAGATAGTACATCAAACAGAGAAAGCAACCATGTACACTGCCGACACACTTAATTGCAGTGCGGCCAGATCCGCAAGCCGGGAGATTTCCCGGCTTGCTAGTGGCCGCCCCTCGACGCGCGGTCACGCGTCTTCGGGAGCCTGCGCCCCCTGCAATAAATTGAACCCGTTTCATAAAGTTAAATACACGCATTTAGAAGATACTCCGTGGTCATAAGGTAATATAATATAATTCACTATAGTGATCCTCAATACCCGTAAGTGTAGCTCCTATACGGTGCCAGAGAGTAATTTCTCTAATGTGGTTGGTATAGTTTAACCCGTATTAGCCTAGTCATACGAGAGGGCTGGCTACCATGTGTGCTGCATAGATTGATACAAGCCTGCTGCTGATGCCGGTTACAGAAAGTCGCCACCCACTGACGTCACGACTGTGACGCCTTACGTCCCGACGCACGTTTCACGTGACTACCACGCTTCTTCAGGGGGAGGAGGGATAAAAGTAAGACGTCCCCCATGTCCATTTTATACTCTCAGATCCTGTTAGAGGACTCCTATCCTTACTGTGATAGTAAAAGAAGAATAAACTGTGCGCTACTATCTAACTTCTACTTATAAATAAATAAAGTGCAGTGACTAAACCATAAATGTTCTCAATAAACCACAATACCAAGTGAATAAGTGATTGTATAATAAATTATATCATAACCGTGTTAAGGGCGTCTGCTGCTATAAACATTGGGGGTGGCTCAGCACCCCACACACTCTAGGAAATGGAAACAAAAAGAAAACAGCGCACAACGCCAAATAGTGAAGCGAGTAATAAAAATGTATTACAATAATAAAGGGGTATAAAATCTGCGTACATCAAATAGAAAGTTCATAAGCATTTAGTGTACACTACCGACACACTTTATTAAAGTGTGGCCGGTACCGCAAGCCGGGAGATTTCCCGGCTTGCTAGTGGCCGCCCCTCGGCGTGCCGCGCGTCATAGACGCGCGGTCACGCGTCTTCGGGAGCCTGCGCCCCCTTCACGCGCGTCCAGGGCTCCCCGAGGGAGCCCTGGTGTCCCGCGATGTGGGGGACGGCGGCAGGGGGTTCCGGGGGACCCGGCGGACCCGGCAGCGGTAGGGAGAGTGCCCCGATCGGAGGGCGCTCTTCCGCTGCTTCGGCGCGCGCCCGTCACCCTCGGGCGCGCGCCAGGCTACTGCTGCGGCCAAGAACGGGCAAATACTCGAATAAACTGCAGTAGATGTATATCAAAGCTAATGTCATAGTATACAGATGGTGCATATATATCACAAGGCAGAAATTGTACATATATCTCTGCTATACTCCGTTTGTGTAATGAGCCCTCAGGTTCTCCCAACAGAAACAGTGCTGTGTATTATTGTTCAATAAATTGAACAAGTTTCATAAAGTTAAATACACGCATTTAGAGGATACTCCGTGGTCATAAGGTAATATAATATAATTCACTATAGTGATCCTCAATACCCGTAAGTGTAGCTCCTATACGGTGCCAGAGAGTAATTTCTCTAATGTGGTTGGTATAGTTTAACCCGTATTAGCCTAGTCATACGAGAGGGCTGGCTACCATGTGTGCTGCATAGATTGATACAAGCCTGCTGCTGATGCCGGTTACAGAAAGTCGCCACCCACTGACGTCACGACTGTGACGCCTTACGTCCCGACACACGTTTCACGTGACTACCACGCTTCTTCAGGGGGAGGAGGGATAAAGGTAAGACGTCCCCCATGTCCATTTTATACTCTCAGATCCTGTTAGAGGACTCCTATCCTTACTGTGATAGGTAAGTAAGGAGTCAATCAGTTCATTAGCCTACAGGGGGGTGTACTGAAACTCGAGTGTGTGTTTAGCTTACTGATTGCCTCTTAGCTGAACACTGTGGATGCCTGTGCAGCGATGCAAAATAATATAAAGAAAGTGCCAATCTGGTTGTTACTTTGTTCATATTTTCAATAAAATAAATAAATGATGTCAGAGTCGTCCAGTTATTGCTGTTGTTATTGCCTTATTGTGTCTCATATACCAGTGTGGGTAGTGAAAAGAAAAAATCCTATTCGTTGTTTAAACAGGTAAGTACATACCTACAGTATATATGATTATTTAGTTGCAATAGTGACCTTATTGGTTGGTTAGCAAAATCAGTGAATACATATTAATGGTGTAGGAGTGTGACTCACATATAGATACCTGCCCTTAAAGGACAATGCAGGTGTTATTAAAATGAAACATATCTAAAAAGTGCTATGTGTAATGTACTGTGTAGGAGTGAATGAGTGATTTAGGTTATGCATAATTGTGATGAGATAATGTAAAATAAATTGATAAAAATAAGTGTATGGTGAACCAGCTATATATAGGTGATCGAGGAAGGTGCTGACTATATTGGGTGAGGATGATATTAACATGCATCTAAATAACAATATAAGTGATATATTAGTGGTGAACAATAAATAATAATTATTTAAATAAATAGTGATTGTGTAGGAATGTTACTAACGTAGAAAGGCCTGCCCTTAGTGGTCAATGCAGGTCTATTAAGATAAACTTAACTGCAATGCACTGTGTAGAATTGGATAACTGATAATGACAATAATTCTTGGAGCCGTATATAATTTAGGCTAGAATGACATATCTATATGAAGGGTGAAAAAATAAAACCTTCGTTTAGACCTTTTGGCACCATAGTTTGTAACTGAAAAATCCATCAGCTTTCTTGCTGTAGCAGACGGTCCCAGTTACCCCCTCTTGAGTCTTTTGCGATGTGTTCTATACCACAGAAGTGCATCACTTTGGGATTTCCCTTGTGATCCTATATGAGATGTATAGCAATCGGGGTATCTGTGGAATTTCGGACATTGCCTATGTGTTCCAATATCCTCGTCTTGAGGGGTCTGTGTGTTTTCCCTACATACATGATTCCGCAGTCACTTTTCATGAGATAAATGGTTCCACAGGTGAGGCAGTTAATGAAGTCTTTGATCTTATACATATCAGAGTTATTAGAGCTTCTAAATTGTTTTGTTACCGTCATAAAGGCGCAGGCCTTGCACCTAGCACAAGGATATGAGCCGGCTGGTTTTGTGCCTAGCCATGTTTTTTGTTGGGATTTGTTAAAGTGACTATGAACCAGCCTATCCTGAAGGTTCTTATTACGTCTATACCCTGTAGTGGGTACGTCTCTGAGAACTTTGCTCAGGTCAGGGTCTCTAAGCAAGATATGCCAATGTTTACTTAGGATGTTTTTAGTAATTTTAGATTGGCTATTATACGTGGAGATAAATCTAATCACATCTTCTTTGGGTGTGATTTGCTTGGGTGTCAAAAGATCTATTCTTGCTGAAGTCATAGCCCTATAGTAAGCTCTTTTGATTAATTTTTTACTACTGTATAGCCTCTCATGAGGAATCTGTTGGACATGTCGATAGCTTGTATTTTGAACTCAGATGTGGAGGAGCAGTTTCGTCTCAGTCTCAGGAATTGTCCTACTGGGATATTGTCTGTGACATGTTTAGGATGATGACTGTTGGCTCTCAGTAAACTATTGGTCGAGGTGGGCTTCCTATATATACTGGTCTCAACAGTGTCAGTGTCTGTCCTTGATATGGTAATGTCCAAAAATTCAATCTTGTTTCTATCAAAAAGAGTAGTAAGTTTTAGATTGAAAGTATTGTTATTTAGACGTTCGATGAAGGTGTACAGGAGTTTTTCAGTACCGTTCCATATCAGGAAAATGTCATCGATGTATCTGACCCACAACTCTATATGTTCAGTATATATTTCCATTTCCTCTATGAAGACCACTGTTTCCTCCCACCAGCCTAGGTATAAGTTAGCATAGGTGGGAGCACATGTGGTCCCCATAGCTGTACCTTGTATTTGGTGGTACAGAATGTTGTGGAAAATGAAAAAGTTGTGGGTCAGTACATAATCCAACAGTTTAAGGACTAGACTGTTATGTGATGTACAGTCAGTGTTTCTTGCTCTGAGATAGTATGCGACAGCATTCATACCAATTTCGTGAGGGATGCTGGAGTACAGCCCCTCCACGTCGAGACCGACTAGAATAGAGTCTGGATTAAGTGAAATGCCATCTAGTTTTCGTAAGACATCAGTTGTGTCTTTTACGTAGGACGGTAATGTCTCCACAAATGGCCTTATAATTTTGTCTAGGTATATACTGGTGTTACCAGTAATATTGCCTATACCCGAGACTATGGGCCTTCCCGGAGGAGGTCTCTTATCTTTGTGAATCTTCGGCAGATGGTAAAAGGTGGCAATTCTAGGTGTTTTAATCATCATGAACTCATATTCTTTTTTGCTAATGACTTTCTCTTCTAGACCCAGATCTAGTATATTTTTTAGCTCTTTAAGATAGGATACTGTTGGATCAGTACGTAGGATGGAGTAACATTGTTTATCTGATAGAAGACGTATAGACTCTTGAATATAGTCCTCCTCATTAAGAATAACAATGTTACCCCCCTTGTCTGAAGGTTTGAAAATAATGGTCCTATCTGTTTCTAGATCCCTCAAAGCAAGTCTCTCGTGATAGGATAAATTCTGCGATCCTTTATGTTTTTTTATACTGGATAAGTAATTTGTTACAAGTTGATTAAAAACCTGAACACTGGGACAAGTTTCAGGGGCTGGTGTGAATTTGGATTTGGGTTTGAGGTCTGTGAATGGACCTTCTCCCGGTAATCTCAAACTGTCTTCCTCTAATTCTTCCAGATTTTCTAGATTTAGGACGTCTTGTGTGTTTAGGAATTCGAGGGGGGTATTCGCTCTTTGCCATTGTTTCCGTTTTTTGAAAAATTTATGTAATTGTAATTTTCGGCAAAACAAGTTCAGATCTTTAATACAGTCAAAAAGATCTAATTGGCTGGTAGGGCAAAAAGACAGTCCATTGGATAGGACACTAATATGGTTATCATTCAAGACTTTATTAGATAAATTGATTATCTGTGTCGTCTTTTTCTCCCCCGAGAATTCCTCCCCCTGGATGATTCCTGATAGGCCCATCTTTCCCGGTCTCTCAAGTCTCTTTGATAATGTTCCCTTTCCCCTCCTGTGGTAGGGATGGGGAAGAGGCCTGTGTTCTCCAAAAAAGATGAAGAGGGACCTGATCTCTGTGGTAAGGTAAAGGGGATATCTATAACCGTATTGGGGATTGGATGTCCTGTTCTACCAGTGTCCTGTTCTATATCACTCACTGAGGTTTCCCACTCTGTGGAAGAGTCTTGCGTTTTAGAATAAGTGTGTTTAGGTTGATATCTCGTTTTAAACCTGAAGATTTTACCTTCTTTGAAATCATCATAATCTCTGATGAATTTCTTTTGTTTCCTCTCTTTGAGATCTTTTGTAAATTTATCTATGTTGGATTTCAATTTATCTTCCAACTCTACAAAGAGAGGATCTGGCTGCCATTTGGGTATATCCGCCCTTAGAGTGACAATCTCTGCCTTCACTGCATCTAATCTTTTGCTCTCATAGTCAATGAGAAGTTGCATTAACTGTGCTGAGCATTGGAGTAAAATTTTTTGCCATCTTGCAATGAAGTCTGTGTCAGTTATCTGATGGGATGGTGGGAGTTTGACTCTGAGACCCCTTGGTACCAGTCCAGTTTTTAGATAGTTTTCCAAACTCGCCACCTCCCACCATATTTTGGCTCTTGAATTGTATACCCTAGTTTATTCAGAAAAATAGCTTTTGATGTCAGCAGATGTATTTTCTTCATTAGGTTTATGTGTAGTCGAGAAAATTTCTAAAGCCTCATTAAGCCAATGCTCTATATCCTGTCCTTCAGTCAAAAAATTGGTCATAATGACCTCAAATTAGGGGGTATCTCTGTAAACATGCACAACACTCTATTAGTAATTGCTATTTCCTATATGGGAAGGGAGCTGGTCATACATTAATGGACAGGGAATAGTTCCGTGGGCGCCTATAAAATTTTACCACTATAAAGGATATACGAAAACCAAGCCTGTTGGTTGTGAAGATTGTTGATCCTCACGGTGCGCTTGAAAACAAAGAGAAAGCACAACACATAGCGTAATACTGTTGAAACATTAAACAAACAACATATAAGACAACATATAACAGCTGAATACTGAAATGGTATTTTTAGGACAATAAAATCATTTAATAACAATTAATATTTAATATAATGCACAATTTGCATGGACATATAGATTTAAGCAATTAAAAATCTGAATAGGTGGTTCAACTGCTCCGTAGCACCAATGTTGATGATAGCAATGCCTACTCACCAGATGGAATAGGTTTGCAGGCAGTGGATATTTTAGAGAGTATCCCCTCTCATCTGTGTGCTGCTCTCTGCTTAGCTGGCGTCTCTGTCGGCTCGTGGGTGCAGCTCATCAGCGGGGACTCCTGCAGCTCCAGGAAGCACGTCTGAGCAGTTTCAAGAGCGATCTGCTCTCTTCCTCAGGGTTATACCCCTGAGGAAGAGAGCAGATCGCTCTTGAAACGCGTAGGGTGGAGGTTCAAGCCCCGCACACATTGGTGTAGTACCCCCCGTACATCGGTGAATCAACGTGAGCTGCCAGCTAACCATCTCTTATAGCCGCCGACGAGTTGAACCAGCTGTTGCGGTTTCCCATTATTCAAGCGCCCTGCTTGGCGCCCTGCAGGAGTACCTGCTGACAAGTTGCGTCCACGAGCGGATAGAGACGCCAGCTAGCAGTGAGCAGCAGATACAGTAGACGAGCTCACGGTGGTCCGTGGCTGACATCGTGCTGAATCATCTGCAGCTGAGTTCCATCTGCTCAGACGTGCTTCCTGGAGCTGCAGGAGTCCCCGCTGATGAGCTGCACCCACGAGCCGACAGAGACGCCAGCTAAGCAGAGAGCAGCACACAGATGAGAGGGGATACTCTCTAAAATATCCACTGCCTGCAAACCTATTCCATCTGGTGAGTAGGCATTGCTATCATCAACATTGGTGCTACGGAGCAGTTGAACCACCTATTCAGATTTTTAATTGCTTAAATCTATATGTCCATGCAAATTGTGCATTATATTAAATATTAATTGTTATTAAATGATTTTATTGTCCTAAAAATACCATTTCAGTATTCAGCTGTTATATGTTGTCTTATATGTTGTTTGTTTAATGTTTCAACAGTATTACGCTATGTGTTGTGCTTTCTCTTTGTTTTTAAGCCCACCGTGAGGATCAACAATCTTCACAACCAACAGGCTTGGTTTTCGTATATCCTTTATAGTGGTAAAATTTTATAGGCGCCCACGGAACTATTCCCTGTCCATACTGTTTTCCTGACCAGGGGGTCAGGCTTTATGTCCTAGGCAGCCCCTTATGTATAGTTTTATTTAATATATAAGGTAATAGTTACTACACCACACACATTGCGGTTAGCGCTACCTGTTTTGTTGTTTATGGTCATACATTAAAGAACAATAGCTGTTCTGAGAAGTCACATTGAATAAGTGAAATAGACCGCTGTCACCTTGAATAATATGAACAATGTAATTATAAATGACAGGTGCTGTAAGGGTGTTAAATACAATAGTATCGGTGGTGATCAAAGAGTTTGATCAAGAAAGAAACCCTTCTAGGTAGCAATCTCTTGTCATGTGTGTAGTGTCATATTTAATGGACTTAAATGGTCCAACAGTTAGATACTGTATGTCTGAGTAGTGCCCAGATTCACAGGAGAAATCAAAAAATAATAAAATTTTATCTTAAAAACACATATACATTATTAAAAATCCCTATTATGTAGAGTGGTGATAATGTTTTTGTCATAAATCAATCGGTGTATTACCATATGTAAAACATATCTTGACTTTCCGAAACACGGCTATATATACGGTCTCTTGACCAAAACCAATGGATATTGCAGGTGTGTAAACATACATCAATCACAGCATGATCACTCGGAGGTGAAGCAAAATTCTAAGGCCATTTGTGGAGACATTACCGTCCTACGTAAAAGACACAACTGATGTCTTACGAAAACTAGATGGCATTTCACTTAATCCAGACTCTATTCTAGTCGGTCTCGACGTGGAGGGGCTGTACTCCAGCATCCCTCACGAAATTGGTATGAATGCTGTCGCATACTATCTCAGAGCAAGAAACACTGACTGTACATCACATAACAGTCTAGTCCTTAAACTGTTGGATTATGTACTGACCCACAACTTTTTCATTTTCCACAACATTCTGTACCACCAAATACAAGGTACAGCTATGGGGACCACATGTGCTCCCACCTATGCTAACTTATACCTAGGCTGGTGGGAGGAAACAGTGGTCTTCATAGAGGAAATGGAAATATATACTGAACATATAGAGTTGTGGGTCAGATACATCGATGACATTTTCCTGATATTGAACGGTACTGAAAAACTCCTGTACACCTTCATCGAACGTCTAAATAACAATACTTTCAATCTAAAACTTACTACTCTTTTTGATAGAAACAAGATTGCATTTTTGGACATTACCATATCAAGGACAGACACTGACACTGTTGAGACCAGTATATATAGGAAGCCCACCTCGACCAATAGTTTACTGAGAGCCAACAGTCATCATCCTAAACATGTCACAGACAATATCCCAGTAGGACAATTCCTGAGACTGAGACGAAACTGCTCCTCCACATCTGAGTTCAAAATACAAGCTATCGACATGTCCAACAGATTCCTCATGAGAGGCTATAGTAAAAAATTAATCAAAAGAGCTTACTATAGGGCTATGACTTCAGCAAGAATAGATCTTTTGACACCCAAGCAAATCACACCCAAAGAAGATGTGATTAGATTTATCTCCACGTATAATAGCCAATCTAAAATTACTAAAAACATCCTAAGTAAACATTGGCATATCTTGCTTAGAGACCCGGACCTGAGCAAAGTTCTCAGAGACGTACCCACTACAGGGTATAGACGTAATAAGAACCTTCAGGATAGGCTGGTTCATAGTCACTTTAACAAATCCCAACAAAAAACATGGCTAGGCACAAAACCAGCCGGCTCATATCCTTGTGCTAGGTGCAAGGCCTGCGCCTTTATGACGGTAACAAAACAATTTAGAAGCTCTAATAACTCTGATATGTATAAGATCAAAGACTTCATTAACTGCCTCACCTGTGGAACCATTTATCTCATGACCTGTGATTGCGGAATCATGTATGTAGGGAAAACACACAGACCCCTCAAGACGAGGATATTGGAACACATAGGCAATGTACGAAATTCCACAGATACCCCGATTGCTATACATCTCATATAGGATCACAAGGGAAATCCCAAAGTGATGCACTTCTGTGGTATAGAACACATCGCAAAAGACTCAAGAGGGGGTAACTGGGACCGTCTGCTACAGCAAGAAAGCTGATGGATTTTTCAGTTACAAACTATGGTGCCAAAAGGTCTAAACGAAGGTTTTATTTTTTCACCCTTCATATAGATATGTCATTCTAGCCTAAATTATATACGGCTCCAAGAATTATTGTCATTATCAGTTATCCAATCCTACACAGTACATTGCAGTTAAGTTTATCTTAATAGACCTGCATTGACCACTAAGGGCAGGCCTTTCTACGTTAGTAACATTCCTACACAATCACTATTTATTTAAATAATTATTATTTATTGTTCACCACTAATATATCACTTATATTGTTATTTAGATGCATGTTAATATCATCCTCACCCAATATAGTCAGCACCTTCCTCGATCACCTATATATAGCTGTTTCACCATACACTTATTTTTATCAATTTATTTTACATTATCTCATCACAATTATGCATAACCTAAATCACTCATTCACTCCTACACAGTACATTACACATAGCACTTTTTAGATATGTTTCATTTTAATAACACCTGCATTGTCCTTTAAGGGCAGGTATCTATATGTGAGTCACACTCCTACACCATTAATATGTATTCACTGATTTTGCTAACCAACCAATAAGGTCACTATTGCAACTAAATAATCATATGTACTGTAGGTATGTACTTACCTGTTTAAACAACGAATAGGATTTTTTTTTTTCACTACCCACACTGGTATATGAGACACAATAAGGCAATAACAACAGCAATAACTGGACGACTCTGACATCATTTATTTATTTTATTGAAAATATGAACAAAGTAACAACCAGATCGGCACTTTCTTTATATTATTTTGCATCGCTGCACAGGCATCCACAGTGTTCAGCTAAGAGGCAATCAGTAAGCTAAACACACACTCGAGTTTCATTACACCCCCCTGTAGGCTAATGAACTGATTGACTCCTTACTTACCTATTACAGTAAGTGGAAACAAAAAGAAAACAGCGCACAACGCCAAATAGTGAAGCGAGTAATAAAAATGTATTACAATAATGAAGGGGTATAAAATCTGCGTACATCAAATAGAAAGTTCATAAGCATTTAGTGTATATCACACTTGTTTACCACTCCATGGTTGTAGACAGGGGAATCTGGTACTCAGCTTTCTCCACAGGAGCCTCTGTGGTGACTGTGGGGCACAGGATCCCTCACACACTTTTCATCCAGCAGGATGCTGCTTTCGAGGGAGTTCCTTAACAGCAGTCTGGCTCCACTACAGGCGGCAATGTGCCTCCTCCAGGGGGTCTCTTCCTTTACAGTCCTTCGTTTCTCCTTTGGAGATTTCACCATTTTATCAGCTGCTGCAATGGCAGGGCAGTTCAGAGCCGATGGAAAGGCTCAGCAGAACACTTCCGCAATTGCGTGCGCCTGCACAACGTGCCACGATGCCGCTCCGTCACGTGGTGTGGCGGAGTGACGTCACAGGTCCCGTGGCAATGGTGAAGGAGCAGGAGAAAATCCCTTAGAGTCTCTATAGCGGTGCATAAACCGCTCAGTCAGCACAATAACACCAAAAGATAATGGATTGAATGCAGATCCAGGGAACAATAAAAAACAATGTAATGGCATAGATAAAATACATCCAACGCGTTTCGTACATCTAAGTACTTCTTCAGGGAATAATTTTGGCCATTACCCAGAGGTCTTAAATACCTCTCAGAGATATCTCATTGGTCAGACTATTAAAGTTAGACCAATCAACTGAGCCATGGTCAAAATGATAGGGAAGATATACTATTACTTTTAAAACAACAACTTTATTGGCAGAATTTAAAAACACAAATAAACCGTTAATTAACCTATAATCTAGCCTACCATAAATATAACCTCAATATATAAAAAAACCATGATGGAATAAAAAAGAAACACAATATTAGTTTATCAGAAATTTAAAATATTAAAATAGACATCTATTAATCCTTTAAATATATAATGATTAACTAAAAATAATAGAGGATATAGTACAACAGGGAGAAGGAAAAGCAGAGTAAGGAGAGTATTAGCATGTCCCAAGGGTCAAACGGTGCCTTAAAATCCATATCCAGGAACATGTCAGGAACATCAAAATTGGGTTTGAGAAACCTAGTGTTTCGAGACACTTTTATTACACCATGGTAAAGACCCTTCCAGTCTGACTTTTAAGGGGATTCAGTTTATTCCAGTAAATAGAAGAGGGGGGGGATAGAGTTAAAACATTATCCTCTAAGGAGACTTATTGGATACATAAATTAGATACTATGTCCCCTAAGGGGCTTAATGAGGATGTGGATATTTGGGCATTGTATTAAATTATAATCATTAGCCCATATCCGCAATAGACCCTTGGGACATGCTAATACTCTCCTTACTCTGCTTTTCCTTCTCCCTGTTGTACTATATCCTCTATTATTTTTAGATAATCATTATATATTTAAAGGATTAATAGATGTCTATTTTAATATTTTAAATTTCTGATAAACTAATATTGTGTTTCTTTTTTATTCCAGCATGGTTTTTTTATATATTGAGGTTATATTTATGGTAGGCTAGATTATAGGTTAGTTAACTGTTTATTTGTGTTTTTAAATTCTGCCAATAAAGTTGTTGTTTTAAAAGTAATAGTATATCTTCCCTATCATTTTGACCATGGCTCAGTTGATTGGTCTAACTTTAATAGTCTGACCAATGAGATATCTCTGAGAGGTATTTAAGACCTCTGGGTAATGGCCAAAATTATTCCCTGAAGAAGTACTTAGATGTACGAAACGCGTTGGATGTATTTTATCTATGCCATTACATTGTTTTTTATTGTTCCCTGGATCTGCATTCAATCCATTATCTTTTGGTGTTATTGTGCTGACTGAGTGGTTTATGCACCGCTATAGAGACTCTAAGGGATTTTCTCCTGCTCCTTCACCATTGCCACGGGACCTGTGACGTCACTCCGCCACACCACGTGATGGAGCGGCATCGTGGCACGCTGTCCAGGCGCACGCAATTGCGGAAGTGTTCTGCTGAGCCTTTCCATCGGCTCTGAACTGCCCTGCCATTGCAGCAGCTGATAAAACGGTGAAATCTCCAAAGGAGAAACGAAGGACTGTAAAGGAAGAGACCCCCTGGAGGAGGCACATTGCCGCTTGAGACTCGGTCCCACTGAGTGTCTGAGCCTGTAGTGGAGCCAGACTGCTGTTAAGGAACTCCCTTGAAAGCAGCATCCTGCTGGATGAAAAGTGTGTGAGGGATCCTGTGCCCCACAGTCACCACAGAGGCTCCTGTGGAGAAAGCTGAGTACCAGATTCCCCTGTCTACAACCATGGAGTGGTAAACAAGTGTGATATACTGCTGCGGCCAAGTTTATTCGAGCATTTGCCCGTTCTTGGCCGCAGCAGTAGCCTGACGGGCGCGCGCCGAAGCAGCGGAAGAGCGCCCTCCGATCGGGGCGCTCTCCCTACCGCTACCGGGTCCGCCAGGTCCCCCGGAACCCCCTGCCGCCGTCCCGCAGATCGCGGGACAGCAGGGCTCCCTCGGGGAGCCCTGGACGCGCGTGAAGGGGGCGCAGGCTCCCGAAGGCGCGTGACCGCGCGTCTATGACGCGCGGCACGCCGAGGGGCGGCCACTAGCAAGCCGGGAAATCTCCCGGCTTGCGGTACCGGCCACACTTTAATAAAGTGTGTCGTAGTGTACACTAAATGCTTATGAACTTTCTATTTGATGTACGCAGATTTTATACCCCTTTATTATTGTAATACATTTTTATTACTCGCTTCACTATTTGGCGTTGTGCGCTGTTTTCTTTTTGTTTCCATTTCCTAGAGTGTGTGGGGTGCTGAGCCACCCCCAATGTTTATAGCAGCAGACGCCCTTAACACGGTTATGATATAATTTATTATACAATCACTTATTCACTTGGTATTGTGGTTTATTGAGAACATTTATGGTTTAGTCACTGCACTTTATTTATTTATAAGTAGAAGTTAGATAGTAGCGCACAGTTTATTCTTCTTTTACTATCACAGTAAGGATAGGAGTCCTCTAACAGGATCTGAGAGTATAAAATGGACATGGGGGACGTCTTACTTTTATCCCTCCTCCCCCTGAAGAAGCGTGGTAGTCACGTGAAACGTGCGTCGGGACGTAAGGCGTCACAGTCGTGACGTCAGTGGGTGGCGACTTTCTGTAACCGGCATCAGCAGCAGGCTTGTATCAATCTATGCAGCACACATGGTAGCCAGCCCTCTCGTATGACTAGGCTAATACGGGTTAAACTATACCAACCACATTAGAGAAATTACTCTCTGGCACCGTATAGGAGCTACACTTACGGGTATTGAGGATCACTATAGTGAATTATATTATATTACCTTATGACCACGGAGTATCTTCTAAATGCGTGTATTTAACTTTATGAAACGGGTTCAATTTATTGAACAATAATACACAGCACTGTTCTGTTGGAGAACCTGAGGGCTCATTACACAAACGGAGTATAGCAGAGATATATGTACAATTTCTGCCTTGTGATATATATGCACCATCTGTATACTATGACATTAGCTTTGATATACATCTACATGGTTGCTTTCTCTGTTTGATGTACTATCTGTCCGCACACTACACCAAATATGCTCCTTGCATTAACCTTGCAGTACATACATGGTTTTTGCTTCACCTCCGAGTGATCATGCTGTGATTGATACATGTTTACACACCTGCAATATCCATTGGTTTTTGGTCAAGAGACCGTATATATAGCCGTGTTCGGAAGTCAAGATATGTTTTACATATGGTAATACACCGATTGATTTATGACAAAAACATTATCACCACTCTACATAATAGGGATTTTTAATAATGTATATGTGTTTTTAAGATAAAATTTTATTATTTTTTGATTTCCCCTGTGAATCTGGGCACTACTCAGACATACAGTATCTAACTGTTGGACCATTTAAGTCCATGGTAAGCATTGATAAGTTTGGTATGTCCCTTGATGTTCCAGTCCTGTTTAAAAAATTTACTCAGTGGCCTTAAGCATTTATTAGTTTGGTATGTCCCTTGATGTGCAAGTCCTGTTTAAAAGATTTACTCAGTGGCCTTAAGCATTGATAAGTTTGGTATGTCCCTTGATGTGTAAGTCCTGTTTAAAAGATTTACTCAGTGGCCTTTAGCATTGATAAGTTTGGTATGTCCCTTGATGTTCCAGTCCTGTTTAAAAGATTTACTCAGTTGGCCTTAAGCATTGATAAGTTTGGTATGTCCCTTGATGTTCCAGTCCTGTTTAAAAGATTTACTCAGTGGCCTTAAGCATTGATAAGTTTGGTATGTCCCTTGATGTGCAAGTCCTGTTTAAAAGATTTACTCAGTGGCCTTAAGCATTGATAAGTTTGGTATGTCCCTTGATGTGCAAGTCCTTTTTAAAAGATTTACTCAGTTGCCTTTAGCATTGATAATTTTGGTATGTTTGAATATCAAAGTTGGTTTTTTTCCCCCCATTTAACTGTTTGCTGTAATTGACCAACTGGAATAAGCTGATTTATTGGGGCGGGGGGGAGTCATGTGACTGCTTTAGATGTATTAAACACATATCCCCCTTGCATTGGCAAGGTAGCATTGGCATCTTAAGAGTGATTGCATTTAAAGTGATCATTTTAAGTGACACTAATAGTTAGACTATAGTTTATATATTTACTTTCTTCATGCAGGACCAATAACCTCAGCTGATATGACATGGATCTAATTGCATTCTCTTTACAGCTATGTCCCTTGATGTGCAAGTCCTGTTTAAAGATTTACTCAGTGGACTTTAGCATTGATAAGTTTGGTATGTCCCTTGATGTGCAAGTCCTGTTTAAAAGATTTACTCAGTGGCCTTAAGCATTGATAAGTTTGGTATGTCCCTTGATGTGCAAGTACTATTTAAAAGATTTACTCAGTGCCTTAAGCATTGATAAGTTTGGTATGTCCCTTGATGTTCCAGTCCTGTTAAAAGATTTACTCAGTGGCCTTAAGCATTGATAAGTTTGGTATGTCCCTTGATGTTCCAGTCCTGTTTAAAAGATTTACTCAGTGGCCTTAAGAATTGATAAGTTTGAATATCAAAAGGTGCTTTTTTTTCCCCCATTTAACTGTTTGCTGTTAATTGACCAACTGGAACAAGCTGATTTATTGGGGCGGGGGGAGGGTCATGTGACTGCTTTAGATGTATAAAATACATATCCCCCTTGCATTGGCAAGGTAGCATTGGCATCTTAAGAGTGATGCATTTAAAGTGATCATTTTAAGTGACACTAATAGTTAGACTATAGTTTGACTAGAGTTGACTGGGGACTGCATCCTTTCTGCAAACTTTTCCTCAAGTAAACAAACGATGAGCTTATATGACCACACTTTGATCCCATGCTTGTTAACCTGCATATTTTTAACCCCCTCACCCCTTTACAACTTATTTCACTGCAGCCTCTCCCAAAACTGACTGCACAAATTAACTCCCACACCAACTCAGCCCACTGAAACCCAGAACTAACTCTAGCATTGCAATGCAGCAAAACATTTGACAAGGAACAGGCACACCCCTGCTGTTTAGTCTGCACACACTCACTTTGCTCACAACAGCTCCATGCAGCACTGCCTACCTCTGGCATCATGAACATGCTGTGTACTGCTGCGGCCGAGTTTATTCGAGCATTTGCCCGTTCTCGGCCGCAGCAGTAACCTGGCGCGCGCCGGAGGTGCCGGGCGCGCGCCGAAGCAGCGGAGGAGCGCCCTCCGATCGGGGCTTTATTCCTCCCGCTGCCGGGTCCGCCGGGTCCCCCGGAACCCCCTGCCGCGTCCCCCACATCGCGGGACACCCCTCTGGGAGCCCTGGACGCGCGTGCAAGGGGTGCAGGCTCCCGATGACGCGTGACCGGCGCGTCAGTGACGCGCGGCACGCCGAGGGGCGGCCACTAGCAAGCCGGGAAATCTCCCGGCTTGCGGAACTGGCCGCAGTGCAATAAACTGTGTCGGTAGTGTATCTTAACTTTTTTCTTTCTCCTGGCCTCATGAGATGTTACTCCCTCTATCGACTACAAACTCCTCCATCCTGGCCCACACCCAACATCACCATACACCCTGGACTACTCAAAAGCCTTTCACTATCTACGGATGTTGGTGGAGAACTCTAAAAACAGCACACCAACCACTGCTCACTCTAATGCAAACACCACAAATTTACAGTTGCAAACAACTACCCAAATTTCCACACATACTTACTCTCTTTAGCAGGTGATATTGAACCTAACCCAGGTCTCCCATTTCAAATCTGTCCCATGCCCCTGAGAATTGCACCTTTAAATTCCAAAAAGGGCTATCTGTCGCCCATATATCCGGAGCCTGCAGCCCAAACTGGACAAACTAAGGGCATGGTGCCTTATGCATAAACCTAAAGCCATCGTTCTTACAGAAACATGGCTAACCCATAAAACCCCTGATGCAAATATCGCCATTCAGGGATACTCCATTTTTAGAAGAGATAGGTCCAAGAGAGGAGGAGGGGTATTATTTTATATTGCAGACACATTACAATTTATACCGTTAAATTGCCCCCCAAGCCCACCCTCTTTTGAAATTCTAGTTGGCAAAATCTGCCTCCCCTTTTCTAAGCCCATCTTGCTCGCTGGCATCTACCGCCCCCCTAAAGCCCCTCTACAATCCCTGGCTGATATCACCCAGTTTCTTGGCTCCATTTCCTCTCTGAACGAGAAGAGTGAGCTGCTAGTTCTTGGGGATTTAAACTTCAATTGGCTTGACCCTAAAAACCATAAAATCCAGATACAACTCAAGTCACTTAACCTATCACAACTCATTTCCCAACCCACACGGACAAACCTGAAATCGCATAACTATTCCTTGCTAGACTGGATTCTCTCCTCAAACCCCAGCAGAATCCAATCCTCTGGCATCCTTCCTGACATTTTCAGTGACCATGCAATAGTATACTGTGGAAGGAAAATTAAAACGCCCCATTTAAGCCCTAAAGTTCTCCTCACTAGAACATTTAAAAACTTTAACCCACAACAGTTTCTGGATGACCTTACCAACTGCCCATGGAACAGAATCGATTTAATTCCCGACCCTGATTCTGCGCTTGACTATTTCCAATCCGAGTTCTTAAAACTCTGCGATACCCATGCTCCACTACGCAAAATAAGGGTAAGGGGGGCCCATCTTCCATGGGTTACATCTGACCTTATTGCACTCTACCAGCTCAGGGATACCTTGTGGAAAAGCTACAAAGTAACTGGCACTACCAAGGAACTCAATCACTACAGATGCCTGCGGAACATGTGCACAAGGCAAACAAGGCACGCAAAAGCACAATATTACTCTGGCAATCTCCACCAAAATACATCAAACCCAGCTAACTTCTGGAAGGTTATCAACAATATATTCCAGCCTCCTAACCATCAACAACCAAGTAATATCACTAAGGGGGATATTACTCTGACAAACCCCACTGACATTGCAAGTGCATTCAATGATTACTTTGTGGGGTGTGCCACTAACTTATTAGCAAAACGCAGCCCAAACCACAAACCTGAATCTCATCCTGGGACTGCCCACATAGCCCCACCCCATCCCAACACTACCCACAATTTTCAATTTGGCCCAGTATCTGAAGAGGAGATTACACAAGCGCTCCTCAAACTAAAACTAAGCAGCCAATGTGGACCTGACTTACTACAATCTAGGTTCCTACGACTTGGTGCCCCAGCCATTGCCAAACCAATTGCTTCCATAGTCAACTCTATCCTGTCTGCAGGCCATATCCCTAAGACCTGTAAAACTGCCAGAGTTGTCCAAATCTTCAAAAGTGGGGACAAAAACACTGTCTCAAACTACAGACCAATCTCACTTCTCCCAATTCTATCCAAAGTCATGGAAAAATGTGTCCACTCCCAATTAAGCGATTACTATACCAAGACAAATTTCCCTAGCCAATTCCAATCTGGCTTTCGTCCCAAACACTCCACCGTAACTACCCTGCTAAAAGTTTGCAATGAAATCCAGTGTGAAATGGAACGGGGACAACTCACTGGTGCAGTATTCCTAGATTTTGCAAAGGCTTTTGATCATGCTATCCTGCTTAACAAACTCCAGAGCTCTGGAATAGGGAAGCATGTTTTAAACTGGTTTCAGTCCTACCTATCAGGAAGATCCCAACATGTGTCCATCTCAGGCTCTAACTCCAACCCCCTGGATATCACCTGTGGTGTCCCGCAAGGCTCTGTTCTGGGGCCCCTACTCTTCTCAGTGTTCATTAATGATCTTCCCACAGCTTGTAAGGAAGCCTCAATACACATGTATGCAGATGACACAATCCTATATGCACACAGCCATAGGCTTTCTGACCTTCAACACATACCCTATTTCCTCGATTCTAAGACGCCATCGATTCTAAGACGCACCCTTGATTTAATAAAAAAAATTGAGGAAAAAAACCCCACTATATTAAATGTGCAGAATTTTTTTCGGGAGTGAGAGAGAGAGAGAGGGGGAGAGAGGGGGGGGGAAGAGAGAGAGAGGGAGAGTTGGGGGAAGAGAGAGAGAGGGAACAGAGATGGAAGAGAGAAAGAGAGGGGGAAGAGAGAGAGAGGGGGGAAGAGAGAGAGAGGGGGAAGAGAGAGAGAGAGAGAGAGAGAGGGGAGAGGAGAGAGAGAGGGGGGGAGAAGAGATAGAGAGAGGGGGGAGAGAGAGGGAAGAGAGAGAGAGTGGGGGGAAGAGAGAGATAGGGGGGGAAGAGAGAGAGAGAGGGAGAATTGGGGGGAAGAGAGAGGGAAGAGAGAGAAGAGAGAGAGGGGGAAGAGAGAGAGAGGGAAGAGAGAGGGGGGGGGAAGAGAGAGAGGGGAGGGGGGAGAGAGAGAGAGGGGGGGAAGAGAGAGAGAGCGGGAAGAGAGAGAGAGGGAGAGTTGGAGGGAAGAGAGAGGAAAGAGAGAGAGAGGGGGGAAGAGAGAGAGAGAGAGAGAGGGGGGTGGGAGGGAGAGTTGGGGGGAAGAGAGAGAGTGGGAAGAGAGAGAGAGGGGGAAGAGAGAGAGGGGGAAGAGAGAGAGGGGGGGAGAGAGAGGGGGGAAGCGAGAGAGAGGGGGGGGGGAGAGAGGGACAGAGGGGGAAGAGAGACAGAGGGGGGAAGAGAGCGAGCGAGGGGGGAAGAGAGAGAGAGAGAGGGGGGTGGGAGGGAGAGTTGGGGGGAACAGAGAGAGAGTGGGAAGAGAGATAGAGGGGGGAAGAGAGGGAGGATGGGGGAAGAGAGAGGGGGGGAAGCGAGAGAGAGGGGGGGTGAAGAGAGAGGGACAGAGGGGGGAAGAGAGAAAGAGAGACAGAAGGGGGAAGAGAGAGAGAGAGAGAGGGGGGGAAGAGAGAGAGAGAGGGGGGAAGAGAGAGAGAGGGGGGAAGAGAGAGATGGGGGAGAGAGGGAGAGGGGGGAAGAGAGAAGGGAGAGAGATGGGGGAGAGGAGAGAGAGAGGGGGGATAGGAGAGAGAGGGGAGAAGAGAGAGAGGGGGGAGAGGAGAGAGAGGGGGGGGAGAGGAGAGAGAGGGGGGGAGAGAGGAGAGAGAGGGGGGCAGAAAGGAGAGAGAGAGAGGGGAAAGAGGAGAGAGAGGAGAGAGAGGGGGGAAAAGAGGAGAGGGGGGAAAAGAGGAGAGGGGGAGAGAGGAGAGAGTGAAGGGGGGAGAGAGGGAGAGAGGGGAGTGGGGGGAATGGGGGAGAGAAGGGGGAGGGGAGAGAAAGGAGAGAATTGGGAGAGAGATTGGAGGGAAGGGGAGAGAATGAAAGATCACACACACACACACACACACACACACACACACACACAGAGAGAGAGAGAGACACATACACACACAGAGAGACACACACATACACTGAAAGAGAAAAACACAGAGAGACAGAGACACGGGGTGGGGGTGGCTTGTGGTGCCGGCAGCACAGCTGTGAGTAGCAGAGGCAGACAGAGGGAACGTGGGGCATGCAGCAGCCACACACTGCCGAATGAATCTCTCCTGTGTGGAGGCGGCACTTCCAACGAGCAGAGCGGGGGAGGAGGGGGGCTTGTGGTGCATGCAGCCGAACATACATTGCTCCTTTGGGGACCAGCACTTGGAGCAGGGGGGGGGGCTTGTGAGTAGCAGAGGCAGACAGAGGGCTTTTGGGGCATGCAGCCACACACTGCAGAATCAATCTCTCCTGTGTGGGGGCGGTAATTCCAGCAAGGGGGGGAGCGCGGGGCATGCAGCCGAACATACACTGCTCCTTTGGGGACCGGCACGTGGAGGGAGGGGGGGTTTGGTGGCAGAGTCACGGGGCATGCAGCGGGACACACTGCTCCTCTGTGTGGGGGGCGGGGGTGGCAGAAACGCAGGGCAAACGCTGAAAGCTGCTGTGGCTTCTGCAGCGCCCCCTGGCTGGTTTTTTTTGTGTGTTTTTTTTGAGTACATCGATTCTAGGACGCAGTCCCTATTTCAGACACGTGAAAAAGGGAAAAAAAGTGCGTCTTAGAATCGAGGAAATACGGTACTTCAGTCTGACTTTTTGAGACTCGAAAACTGGATTTCCCAAAACAAACTGTTTTTAAACATTGACAAGACTGTAACAATGGTATTTGGGACCAAGACTAATTTTTTAAAGCTTCCAGTGACAGAGCTCCAGATTAGAACCAACGCTAACACCACCCTAACCCCTGTCACTAGTTTTAAATACCTGGGCTTATGGTTTGACTCCCACTTAACATTCGGGATGCACATTGATACCCTGACAACCAAGACCTATGCCAAACTAGAAGTACTTTACAGGAACAAATCCTCCCTAAGTCTCCTGGTCAGAAAGCGTATCATAGTATATGGCACGGCACCTCAAACCCACCTTAGCAAACTTGACACCCTCTACAACTCAATTTGTCATTTTGTTCTCCAATGCAACTACAACACACATCACTGCGAAATGCTCAAAGAACTAGATTGGTCATCACTAGAGTCTAGGCGCAAAGTTCACCTTTCCTGTCTTGCCTTTAAATTCTTTATGGGCAAGCTACCCAGCTATCTGAACGAGCTCCTCACCCCTACCACATGCAGCACTTATCACCTGAGATCAGACTCCAAAAGACTGTTCATGGTCCCAAGGCTCAACAAAGTATCCGGCCGTTCCTCCTTCTCTTACCGTGCACCCCAAAACTGGAACAACCTACCAGAGACTCTCACATCCCCCACCAGTTTAAGTTCTTTCAAATCTAAGGCTGTCTCACATTTTAATCTGGTCTGTAACTGTTTCATTCACCCAAAATATATATTTTCTTTAACTGTGCATGCAATGTCTTGTATATAATGTATACCCTGTTCATTTATGTAACTGTATTTGTAACCATGTATTATTTGTCCTAACTCTGTGCCCAGGACATACTTGAAAACGAGAGGTAACTCTCAAAGTATTACTTCCTGGTAAAATATTTTATAAATAAATAAATAAATAATAAATAAGTGTAGAGTGGCGTTCCTGTCAGTGGGTTTTCTGTATAAATCAGTGTGTAAAACCCCATTATCAATGGTCAGTAATACATCCAAATAAGAAATTTGGTGATCGCTCCAGCTATTAGTGAAGCGTATGGTAGTATCTAATCCTTCAAGATAATCAAAGAATCTTATAAATTCATCTGAGGTACTGTTCCAAAGAAAAAACAAATCATCTATATATCTGCAATAAAATAGTATGTTATCAAAAAATTTAGTAGGATAGATATATTTCTCCTCAAAATCACACATATAAAGATTTGTGTATGATGGTGCCATACTGCTACCCATCGCAGTCCCTGCTGCCTGCAAATAAAATCTATTCTCAAATTTAAAATAATTTTTATAAAGAATAACATGTAGAAGCAGCATTAAATAATCGACTGGTGGGTCAGCTTTGTGTGAAGATGTGAGATTGTGACGGAAGACATTGAGACCCTCCTCATGTGGAATGACGGTATATAAATTGGAAACATCCATTGTAACCATTATGATTGAAGTTCCTACAATAGGGACTGATCTAACCTTTGTAAGAAAATCAAATGTGTCATGAATATATGACCTACTCTTTGTGACCATTGGCTGTAAGAAAGTATCAAGATATATCGATCATGGCTGACTAATGGAACAAGTAGCAGAGATTATGGGTCTCCCAGGGGGATTTAACAAACCCTTATGGATTTTTGGTAAAAGGTATAATACCGGCCTTCTCGGACTTTTCATAGTGAGAAAATTGACCATATCCTCATTAATCCAAAGGTTATTCTGTCCCAATTGTAGGATCCCCTTAATCTCTGTTTGATATCTTAGTGTTGGATCATAGTCCAATTTCACATAACAATCTTGATTAGATAATTGTCTCATGGCTTCAATTTTAAATTGACTGTAATCTTGTATAACTAGAGCTCCACCCTTATCTGCTCTTTTGAAGATGACTTCTGTAGTCTCAATTTTTTAAGAACAGTTTTCTCTGCAAGTGAAAGATTAAAATGGGATCGATGATTCTTCTTAAAATAACTTCTAATGTCATTTTTCACTAAACGCATAAATACATTTACTCCAGCATTTTTGAATGGAGCTATGAACCTAGACTTCAATTTACAGGGATTAGCTTTAACTAATTCTGTTTGTTGCTCCTGTTGCTGATTAAGATCAATAGATTTGCTTTGAAAAAAGGATTTGAGATTGAGGTTTCATTCAAATTTAAAAAGTTCAACCTCCAATTCAAAAGGATCAGGTCTTGTTGTTAAGACAAAAGAGGGCCCTTTTGCCAAAACAGAGATCTCCATGTCTGTTAATTGGTAACTTGAAAGATTCTCAATAAGGTTATGCTTACTTAATTTATTCTCGGGCGTAACACCGGTGGTGTCCGCGGTAATTCTGCCCCCCTCCTGATTTTTCGTCTTTTTTCTTTTTTAAAGACTGTCCTCTCCCTCTGTCTAAAAAAGAGGTTGATGTCCCCAGGGTTTGTAAATGTCCATATTCAGTAGATTAACCTGTATCAGAATCACTTGTCTACACTGTGGGTTTTTTTGTCGCAGTGCGTGATTTGTTCTGAAAATTAGGGCGTCTTTCTATCTTAGACCAATTATAAACGGTGTTCTCTCTGTAGTCTGTTATTACTTTTTTAAATTTTTGTTTTTTTAAATTAATCAAATCATCTTTGAATTTCTGAAGTTTTGCTGTAAGTTCGTCTAAGGACTTGACAGTGATCTCACTCTGGTGTGTTTGTTCTATGATAATTTCTGTTTTCAAAATATCATGTCTAACCATTTTTAATTGTCTGCCAACCTCTTCTATAACTAGAAGGATTAGATCTAAGGAAGCTCGATTTAGTATTTTACACCAATCATCACAGAAGGTTTTATATTCACTTCCTATTGTAGGTCTATTTTTTATTCGAAAACCTCTTGGAATTAACTTTTGTTTATAGTACTCAGATAACGTATTACCATGAGAATATAATTCAATCTCCTTTTTCTTTAGCCTTTCTAGCTCCCTAAGGCTTAGGTCCCAGTGCCTCCGCTGCACGTGCGCCCGCGAGGCTGGCGGCGCGTGCAGCCGATTCCCCGGTCTGCATTGAGCTGCAGGAAGAGAGACCGGGGGGGGGGGCGTGGCGGGGGAGTTACGGGGTGTGGCCATAACTTCACCCGGCAGGTTTGCCCGCATTGGCTGAACCGCCGGGGGGCATGGCCTAGCGCTCTGTCGCGAGTCCTGCTTTCAATTCTATTAAGAGCAGGAGAAACTCTTGCCACAGTGCTGCGGCCCCACCTCGCAGCGGGCCCGGCGCCATTGAGGGGAGCGGGCACTGTAGTAGCATGCGGGGTCAAACACATATGTGATCTGTAGGCCTGTCAGGCCCAAAAGCCTCCTCTGGTGTAGACTTGAACAATATTTTATTAATTTCGTCGTCATCAAAAATGTTGATTTCAGCACAATTCGTAAGACCAATGGACAGATTAACAAGACCTTCCATATATTAAAAACAAATAAGCCACTGTGCGCACTATAGCCAAAATATCCAAAAGGATCAAGCACTGAAGTAAATGCAAATGTCCAGACAATGTCAGAAAAGTATATAACTGATTACTGACTAAAGAGATGAACTCAGTCAGTCTAAATAGAATGCTATCAAAGCATAATAACGGGTGCTAGCACTTTAAAACAGCAATAAAGAGATATAACAAAGAGTAAATGCTGCAGACCACAATATGATAAAGACCCGCTCCTGGGTAAAAAGACATTGGTTATAACACATAAATGAAAGGTTGACAAAGTCAAACTGCCATCCACAGAAAGTACATTAGCGGTGCACATTATACTAATTTTTAATTTTTACAGTGAATACTTATACAGTAAATGAAAAAAACATGATAGTGAAAAAATAATAAATAAAACTTCATAAAATCTAACACGTGATGCCTTGACCTATAATTGCTGCTGCCATGAATAAACCGCCAATGACAATGATGTTATTAAGCAACTGTAAGACATTATTGATCCATTACCTACTAGCTTGATCATTACATACTAGCTTGAGCATAATACTATGCTCCAATTGGCAGAGGGCATGATCACTGAATGTAATGAGTCCTGAGTTGTAACAATGCCACTTAACACTTCACTGCTAATCTCATGCATATATACACAGGTAATGATATCAATGTGGAATCATCCAGTTCATAATGGGTTAACTGGCTCGCAGATAACTGTGAGTTCACATAGGTTGTTTGATGCAAGCACCCTTAGAATATACTATTATAATTCTCAGTTCAGTCATAAGCACAAGAGACCATACTGATAAACAATTGTTATGGTAACATAAACCACAAAGATGCAATTTAATGACAGTGCTATGGGGTCCCTTATCTAGCTAAACTCAAATATGAGAAAGCTGCTTTGCTAAGGGCAGCGCAGTTCCAACATCACTGCCAAGGTTTACTTAGGACTCCCTCAGTCTAGTGACAGCGATGGTGGTGCACTGTAGGCTTAGCAAAATTGCTGTATATGGTTTGTATCACAATTGTTGCTAGTTAGAGATACTTAGCTGTGTAGTAGCATTCTCAATCGATGTGCAATGGCACCAGCAGTCAGCAGATCAGCGGCACCACGTGACGTGACAACGCCCTACGCGTTTCTCTCCAGGCGGAGCTTCGTCAGGGGCAAGTGAATATAGGGAGCATCCCCCTACTACGTATATATAGTGTGTTTCGTAATTGTAACCAATAAACGCAGTACCAGGCTAAAGGATCCTGTGACTACACATTGATCCAACACATTGCCTGGAATGGTGATGTACAGTTGCACATGCTATCTTGCATCATTCTTATGATATCAAACGGTGTACTAATTACCCCTAAAAGGGGGGTAAGAAATGGCACATGTGCATACCCTATTGTTTAAAACACTATAAACATATTCACAATAATTGTTACTTAATCATTTAATAAACTGTTATACAGAAAATAAAAAGAGAAAATTATATAGATGTATGAACTGCACTGTATACATATGTGTATAATACACTGACTGGTTCAGTCCCATCCAGTTATGGTGGGCTGATGTGTGAATGATGAGAGCTTAGTAATTGATCACCAGAATTATATACCACCACATGTACAGATGTTAATGTAGATCAATGGATTTAATTATTAAAAGCAACAATCCACTACATGATGATTATTTGGAGGATGTTCCACATGGACGACAAAATTTATATAAAGGGAGTGAACGTGAATCCCTCATTTAAGCCTGATGGATATCGAGTTTTTAAACGATATATCCACTCGGCTTCACGTCTTAGAAGCTTTTGGTTAATATCACCCCCTCGCATGTTGTTCTTAAGATGGTCTATACCAGCAAATCTGAGACATCTGGGATCACCATTATGTGCTGAGTTAATATGGCGTGCTACTGGTGTATCAGCTTTATTAATTACAGAGTTTATGTGCTCCAGTACGTGTCTTTTTAGTTCCCGAATTGTTTTGCCTACATATCTTGGGCCACACGTACAACTGTTGAGATAAATCACATTAAAAGTTTTGCAATTAATGAAATGTCTTATCTCGAATTG
The DNA here is from genome assembly GCF_040206685.1 of Ascaphus truei. Classification (NCBI taxonomy): domain Eukaryota; kingdom Metazoa; phylum Chordata; class Amphibia; order Anura; family Ascaphidae; genus Ascaphus; species Ascaphus truei. Next base: position 290,979,516 of record NC_134484.1, on the reverse strand, counting down.
TTTGGAGTTATCTGCATTTGCAAAGGTTTTTGTTGACTGACTATATTGGCACGCCTTGCAGCATTTGCACAGAAAACAACCTCTGGGTGGAGATGATAACCATTTATTTTGTGACCTTTTTTGATGGTGACTATGTACAAGATCATCCTTGAGGTTTTTAGATCTTCTACTTGTGATACTTGGTGTTTCTTTTAGCACCAAGGCCAAGTCACTGTCAGATCTTAAGATATGCCAATGGTTCGCAAATATTTTTTTGATGTCTTGCCATCTGTGACTATAAATTCCAATACATCTCATCTGATTGTGCCCTGCTTTGATGTTAGGGATTAGTAGGGTGTCCCTTTCACTATGTAAAGCTCTGTTATATGCCCTTTGTAGATTTTTCAAAGAGTAACCTCTATCAAGGAACCTGTCCTTTAAATCTTGATTGTATTTTGAAATCTTTTAGTGTCGAACAGTTCCGTCTCAAACGGAAATATTGGCTTGTTGGTATCCCTTTTATCAATGAATTCAGATGTTGGCTTTGTGCCAACAGTAAATTGTTTGTAGAGGTAGGCTTTCTGAATACAGATGTCTGAATCTCATTCGATGAGTCTTTAGTTATAATGAGATCTAGAAATGTAACCATAGATTTACGGTATTCTAAGGTCAATCGCAGATTGAGGGTATTAATATTTCATTCCCCAATAAATTCCAATAATAACTCTTCCGGGCCGCTCCAGATCAGGAGAATATCATCAATAAATCTGAGCCACATATCATCAATAAATCTGTGCTCAGTGTAATTGATATTCTCTTTGTTATACACTACGATGGCCTCCCACCAGCCCAGGTACAAGTTTGCATATGTTGGGGCACAAGATGTCCCCATAGCTGTGCCGTGGATCTGGTGGTACAATAGGCCATCGAACAGAAAGTAATTGTGCATTAGCACAAACTGTAATAAGTTTATTACAAATCTATTATGTGCCACGAACCCACAGTGTCGGGTAGATAGAAAGTAATCACATGCCAGAAGCCCATTTGTATGCAATATACTTGAATTCAATGATTCCACATCTGGTGTCACTAATAAGGTGTCACTGTTTATGGAGATGCCATTCAATCTCAGTAAGGTGTCCTTAATATAGGACGGTAATGCCAAGACGAACAGCCTTAAGATTTTGTCAAGGTATTTGCTGCTGTTCTCTGTGAGGTTGTTGTTGTTTCCTGACACTATGGGTCTCCCCAGAGGTCTTTCCTTATTTTTATGTATTTTGGGGAGTGTGTAGAATGTGGCTATGGTAGGTGTTTTATATGCATAAATTCATATTCTTTTTTACCAATGTGTTTATGATCTAGGCCCTCACGTAGTATCAAATATAGTTCCATTTTGAACTTATTGGTTGGGTCTCTATCTAAGAGATGGTATGTCTGTTTGTCCTTTCGAATACGTTTATTTTCTTTCACATAATCTGTTGTATTGAGAATGACGATATTGCCACCTTCGTCTGATGGCTTTATCATGATTTCATCATTTTCCCTGAGTTCTTTTAAGGCCACTTTTTCACCGTTAGCGATGTTACTTTTTTTGTGATAAGACGGTTTCAGTTTTTCTAAGTCTTTTGACACTAATATGACACAGGGAAAACAGGGGAATGGGGAGAGGAAAGGAGACCCTCGGTAAAGCCTGACTAGAGGTGCTACGATCAGAGGTAATGGCTAAACAATCGAACGAAGAGAAAAGAAACCCCAATATTGAGAGCACTCTGAATGGCTAGGATAAAATAACACCGAGAGAGAGACTTTAAATATACAGATCTAGTTGCAATGGTGGATACATTTAAAATACATTTTTTTTTTCAACTTTGTTTTTAATTAGTTTTTAGTGCATACAGTCAGTAGATTACAGGATATTAATATTTATTCCACGTATACCCTTAACTTACAAGGACAAACTACAAATAACGGACGCACAATGGGGGGAACCACAGGACAAGACATTAACAGACCAACAACAATTAAGGAGAAAGAATTAAGGAGGGGAAGGAGGGGGGGGGGTAGGGAAGGGAAGGGGGGACGGCGTAGCCGAGTCTCATTCCACTTGTTGAACCGGTGACCTGCACCACCACTGTTACCACACTGCTCCTGACCACCTCGCAGAGGACCCTGAGCCGGATCCACTTCCGCTTTTCGGCTTCACTCAGATTGGGATATTACTAGAACCCTGGGGGAGCCCTGCTATCCGATCGTCCCGTCCAACTCCCCGCCCACCATCCAAGGAGAACCCACCTAAATCTATCAAAGCCATATTGTGGCATCATTCATCCCCTGTATATCGGTCTGAGCCAACCACAATGACCAGACTTTTTCGAATTTATCGGCCGAATCGTTGACTAAACTCGTCAACTTCTCCATTCGGCAAATGAACCAAATTCTGTTCCTGATTTTGTCTATAGAAGGAATCGCATTCTGATTCCACAATGCTGCGGTCTCACACCTCATAGCGGTAGCAAAATGTGCTATCAGCTTGTTCCCCGACCTAGATACCTCATTCGTAGGTTTACCTAATAAAAATAGCCACGGGTCCAGCTGGATTTTGAGCCCTAAAAAGATCCTCTGCAGCCAATCTCGGATCTGGGTTCAGATCGGCACTATTTTCGGGCAAGACCACAGCATGTGAACCAAATCCCCTTGTTCCCCGCACTGCCTAGGGCAGAGCGGGGAAGAGCCCCGAATGAATTTTGCTAATCTAACTGGGGTGAGATACCAACGTAGTAATACCTTATATGAGTTCTCCTTCAATGTTGTGCAGATGGAGCTAGTAGCCGCGGCTTTGAACACCGCAGCCCAGTCCTCGTCCTCTAGTTGACCCTGGAGATCCTCCTCCCATTGAACCATGAAACGGGGTTTGACTGTCCTGTCTGTGTCAGTATTTACCACCCCTCTGTATAAGGCAGAGATCAGTCCCCGCGTGTCTGCCCCGCGCACGCAGAGCTGCTCAAAATTCATCAGCGGTGGTCTCACCGGGTGTGCGTTATAATATGCCCGGACCTGGAGGTACTTCATAAAATCAGTGTTAGGAATGTCTGTTTCCGACTGTAATAATTCGAAGGATTTAATCTTTCCTTTATCCTCCAGGTCCTTCAATCGTCTAATCCCCAATTTACGCCAGAGCGGGAAACTCTTGTCTGTCAGCCCAGGAGCAAAATCTGGATTACCATATAAAGGCGCCATAAGAGTGTGTTTGGAGGTTATTGAGCTGTTATCTTTAGAAGCCTCCCAGACCGAGAGTGAGTTGAGCACAGAGGACAGCGGAATGAGTACATCCTTTACCCGTCTCCTCGGGTACCAGATCAGGTCCTTGAGCTCCAGCGGGGCGCACACCTCCCTCTCCAGCGCCACCCACCGCCTGAGCCCAGGATCTCCGTGCCACTGCGTAATTTGGCACAACTGTGCCGCTTTGTAGTAGGATATAACGCTCGGAACCGCTAGGCCACCAGCTTCCTTTGCTTTCTGCATCATTTTTACTTTAATTCGTGGTTTTCTACCATTCCAAATAAATTGTGATATTGATTTTTGAAGCCCTGTAATGTCTGCTCGTACCACGGGAATCGGGAGAGTTTGGAACAGATATAGAATCCGGGGAAGGATATTCATCTTGACGCTATAGATCCTCCCTAACCACGAAATACCATATGCCTTCCAATCCTGTAGCTCTTTTTTGAGAGTCCTCAGCAGTTTGGGATAGTTAGCCGAATATAAGGAGCTTATCTGTTTTGTGATCTGCACTCCTAGGTATTTCATGGAAGAAGGACGCCATCTAAACTCAAAATTGAGTTCTATCAGCTTCTCCATATCTCTTGGCATGTTGAGGCTTAAGGCTTCTGATTTGGATTGATTTATTTTAAAGCCTGAGATCTGGGCAAACCGCTCTAGAAGCTCGAACAGATTGGGTAGCGAGACGAGCGGCTTAGTAAGGGTTAGAATGATGTCATCTGCGTACAAAGCCACCTTGTGCTCCTGGGAGTGGATTTGTACCCCAGAGATATCAGCGTTGTTCCGAATTTGTGCTGCGAGAGTCTCGATGCATAAGGCGAATAGCAGGGGCGAAAGCGGACATCCCTGCCTAGTGCCGCTTTTAATTGGGAAAAGTTCTGAAGGGTATCCCTGGTGGACCACCCTAGCTGTTGGTGCAGTATATAATGCCTTGACTGCCTGTTGGAATATACCCCCAAACCCAAATGCTCCAAGCGTGGACTCCAGGTATGGCCAGTCAATCCTGTCGAAGGCCTTTTCCGCATCTAGGCTTAGGGCTATACTTCGGATCTCATTGGCTCCTATAAAGTCTATTATATCTACAATCCTTCTAGTGTTGTCGGCCGCTTGTCTATTTCTAATGAAGCCAACTTGATCCGGGTGGATAAGCCTCAGCAGGATTATATTTAATCTATTGGCCAGTAGTTTAGAATAGATTTTAACATCTGTATTAATTAATGGTATTGGCCGGTAACTTTGGCAGCTAGTGGGATCTTTATCCTCTTTATGAATTACTGAAATTGACGCCTGGAGCATCTGCCCCGGGAAGGGCTCTCCTGCTAGTACTCCATTGAACAACTGGAGCATGTGAGGAGCAAGAACTCCAATAAATGTTTTATAATACAGGTTGGAGAACCCATCCGGGCCTGGGGCTTTTGACGCTTTTAAGTTTTTTACTACCGCCTCCAATTCCTCCCTTGTAAAGTCGCTTTGGAGTACCTCTCGCTCCAATCTGGTCAGTTGTGGCAGGGCCACATCTGCCAGGAATTTCCATAGGTTACTACTTGTCCTAGCATTATGAACCACCTTCTCCCCATTATATAGCTGTGCGTAGAATTTCGCGAACTCCCCTACTATAACTTTTGGGTTTGAGGAACAATGGCCCCCTATTGCTTTGATAGACTGAATATTAAAATTTGGTTTCCGGTTACGGAGTCTGGTAGCAAGCATGGTGTCCGGTTTATTAGCTTTCTCATAAAACTTCCTCTGTGTCCAACTCATGTCTTTCTCGGCCCTGGAGGTAAGGAGGAGGTTCAGTTCAATCCTTACATCCTTCAACTCCTTAAGGGTATCCTCTCTACCTGTCCGGTTATGTAGTGTAGAGAGCTCATGTAACCTTTAGTATAGCTGAGTTAATTTGGCTTCCTTTTTCTTTTTCCTAGTTGCAGCTATACTGATTAGGACCCCACGAATCGTGGCTTTATGAGCCTCCCATAACATAGACTGGGAATCCACACTGCCACTGTTTATCCTAAAGTAGTCTGATATCTCGGTTTTGACTTTTTTTTGTATTTCCGGAATTTTAATTATCGATTCGTTTAGCTTCCAGTTTGCTCCTGGCCTAACAAAACCAATTTGACTGCATCTTAGCTCTATCGATGCATGGTCCGACCATGTAATATCATGTATGCTTGTGTCGGCCATTTGTGGGACCATTCTGCCCGATACAAAGAAGTGGTCAATCCTGCTGTAACTGTCATGGGGATGGGAATAAAAGGAGTAGCTGCGTTCACCTTGGTGTTGCTCTCTCCATATATCCACAAGGCGAATTTGTTTTAGTCCCCTCAGAAGTGGGGCGTTTCCCTCCTTCCTTATAGATTGTTGGGATGTCGCGCGATCTACCCTGGGGTTCAGGACCGTGTTAAAGTCCCCTCCCAATACAATATGTCCCTCAGCCCACTGTTGTAGCTTTTGAAAGAAAGCGTTAAAGAAGTCTGTTTGTCCTTCACTAGGCGCGTATATACATGCCAACATTATTCTGGTCTGCTTGAGAAGCCCGACCAGCACGATGTATCTTCCCCTAGGGTCTCTTTTGATCCTTTCGACCTGGAATGGGGTGTTATTATGTATTAATATAGCTACCCCTCTCTTTTTTTCCTCCCCGGATGCTAGAAAAAACTTACGGAAGTGTGAGTCTAAAAATTTTGGGCTGTTTCGTGAACTGAAGTGTGTTTCCTGGAGAAAGACCACATCAGCCCCTCTCCTCTTAAACTCTGTGAAGGCGACCCGCCGCTTATGCGGACTGTTGAGCCCTTTGGCGTTTTGTGAGATAAAGGTTACCGCCATGTTAAGATATGTTGTGTGTGCGGAGGAAGTATATAGGCGAATTTACTCTTACCCCTATCCCTGGGCTCCTGATGGGCTTGTGAGCCGTAGTACTGGCACCTTCCAAACGGGTTCAGTCCGACGCCTGTTGGGACTGGGGTGAGGGAGGGAAAAAACATGAAGGAAAAAAACACATAAACATCACATGTAAAAACAACAAGAACCGTATTGGTCCTGATAGACCTCGGGTTCAATGCCCGGCTGAGATCTTTTCTTCCTGGACCTCTCCCCCCCTTGGTCCACCTCCATGGCTCCTGAAACCAGCCACGGACAGCCGGGTCTTTGCCAGGTAGATGGGTCTTGCCCCACCTCCTGGAGTTGACGCGCATACCTGCAGGCAGAGTGGTGGTTACTACCCCCCCCCCACCGGCAGTCATGCTATGCCAAAACCCAACCTCTGACCTCTAAACTACTTAAGAATTTGGCCAACTTTTAATCAAGTTTTAAACCATAACTATCCTTAATACTCTTCTCTATCTCCCACTGCACTCTCTATACTAATTCTCTAAACTCTAAACTAATTTTACCCTTCATTCATGTCCCTCCTCTGTTTCTACTGTCACAATCCTCAGACTCTTGTGTCCTTCCTGCTCCTTCCCTCACTTCACTACAGGTATTGATATCTTTCTGGCCGCGTGTTAGTGCTGGTAATTTTCCATTTTTATTTGACCCTGTGCCCCTTAACGCCCGTCTTCGGCTCTGTTCCACTAGGCATAAACCTTACTCTTTCTTACCTCCCGCCTCCCTCCCCCCCCCCCCATACTACCCTCCCGGAACATCCCCATCTGTCCACAGGACATCTGCCTTTTGGTCTTCTAGCAGAGCTCATGTCCCATTTGCTCATCTTGCATCGGCGCCTCTCCCCAGCGGCGGAAATTGCGCGCCCCCGCCAGGGAGGCTCTCAGCATATCCGGGTCGTCGCCTCCCTCTTGACGTCATCGCGACTTCCTCCTAGTGCTCCGTATGCGTCCCTTCCAAAGCTCTCGCGAGATCCGGCGCATCGACGTCACCAGGTTGGGCGGGCCATGCTCATTCGTAGGAGGGCCGCCAAGGAGAGAGGGCTGGGCCAGGGGCAGCTCCCTGGGCGGGTCTCGTCGCTGGAGCATTCCTTCCCGCCGAGAACTGCGCCGCCATGGAAGTCTTCGCGCCTCTTCTCCACCTTCCTTCCCGGGTAAGTAAAAAGACGCCATTTTAGATCACCAAAAGCTGTGTTAATTCTATGAAGTCAACGGCTGCCAGTTGAGGCCTTCTGGTTTGAAACCCCCACACCGGTAGAGATTTTCAATGGGGTGACATTTTAGCAGTCCTGAAGGGCATTAACTTTCTTGAAAAAACGCAACGAGCGTAACGAAACTCCACTGTCTTTATTCCCGCCAATGTTTTAGGGGCTTTTTCCGCTCCCATCTTTTTTGTTTGGTCTCCTTTCCTTCGGGGAAGAGGATCCCTGCCGTCCTAGTGGGGAGTCCGCCTTAGATCCGTGTTGGGCCCCCTCTGGAGTATTATCTGTATTCCCCTGCACCCCCAGCTTTCTCAGGAAGGCTGCCCCCTCCGAGGGGTGCTTGAGAACATGGGGTCTGCCATTTTTCATGGCCACCAGGGCAAAGGGGAATGCCCAACGATATCTTATCTCGCTGTCTCTTAGTGCCCTTGTAACATGGGCTACGGCTCTTCGCCGGGCCAGTGTGAGGGGAGACAGGTCCTGGAATACCGTGAGGGTGACCCCCTCAAAGGTGATGTGGGGGGTGGCCCGGGCTATCCTTCCCACCTCCTCCTTTACAGAGAAGTAATGGAGACGGAGGATCACGTCCCTAGGGGGATTTGAGGGCAATGGCCTAGAACGCAGGGCTCTATGGCACCTGTCCATCCTAAAATCAGATTCTGGCTTATCCGGCAGTATGGAGGCCATCCAGCGTGTTAGCAGAGCCTCCGGGTCCAAAATCTCCACCGGGATCCCCCGGACTCTCAAATTGTTCCTCCTATCTCTGTTTTCTCCGTCTTCTTGGCGGGCCTCCAAGTCCAACACCCTCTGCTCCAGGGCCTGTACACGTGTATTTGTTTCCTGGTGTGTATGTGAGCTAGCTTCCATGCGCTCCTCCAGGTCATTAGTTCTGGTCCCTATCTGCATTATATCATGCCGGAGCCCCTCCACCTCCCCCCTGAAAAAGGATTTCAGATCCACCAGGAGCCGAGAGATTTCTTTTTTAATAATTTTAGACTGCTCTGCCGCTGCTCTTGATCCCTCTGCATCTTGGGCTGAATCGGAGTCAGAGACCGCCGACAGCTCTGCGGCCCCTGCCTTACTTTGTCCGGTGAAGTAGGCCCTGACATCCGACTTGCGTCGGGATTTCTGCCTCATTGCCGCCATCAGAGTCTAGGGCTGATTTGCCGAACCGGGGTGTGTTTGGGCGCTCGTACTGCTCGTTTGATTTAATCAGAAGTCGGTTTTTTTATCGATTAATAGCTTTAATTTGCCGGCGGTTGGTGGAGCTGAGTGACTATGCGTCCATCACCAGCCAGCCGCGCATGCGCATCTTAAAATACATTTTAATGAGAAATCAGATAAAATAAGGTCAGTGAGTAGGGAACCTTTCATGCGGTAAATGCTCTGTGTGTAAACATCTACACAAAGATAACATAACATTCAAGTCAGCTATAACAAATGAAGAGTTCAAAATTGAGGATTTCATAAATTGTCATTCAACCCATGTACTGTAGTATATTTAATAGAATGTGCTTGCAATATTCAATATGTGGGCCGCACTAAACAATGTCTCAAAGTGCGGATCCAAGAGCACATTAGGAATATAAAACATGGGTATGAAAAACATAATCTATCTAAACACTTTCTAAGGTATCATAATAAGGATCCCTCCACTTTAAGATTTAAAGGGATTAAGATTGTCCCTAAAGGAAGGAGAGGAGGTGATAGCATTAAAGATCTTTCTGTGCAAGAAACTTATTGGATTTACCAACTACAGTCTCTTTCCCCTAAGGGGTTAAATGAAGATGTGGACATCTGGTCTCTTTATTGAATATATGTTCACCTCCTTCATGCCCCAGGTTAAACATTATGGATTCATAAGTATGTTATTAATCCTTTGTTTCTATTTTTTTAGTATCCACATGGAGCAGATTCATTGCCAATTGTTTGATTTATATATTTTTATACATTGAATTGTATTTTAGATAACTTTGTATTATTCATGTAAAGTTTTTTACAAGTAGATTAATTATGCATACAGCTGGATGTAAATGAGGCTTGCCCACTAGCTATTGGCTGTTATTTTACTACCAATTAGCCAATCACAGATCTATAGATGGTATATAGTGTGAGCATTTGTTTACGATCTATATTCCCTGAAGTGGCCTTTATAGTGCTACGAAACGCGTTGGAATTATACCTTTTATTGAGCAGTTATAGCCCGCAGTATTGTACTGGTACCCTGGCAACGTGATCGCTCTTTTTGCATTTTCCTGACTGATGCCGATATGGTAACGTCATCATTGCCCGCCGGCATTCAGTGTGTTGCCGCGAGGGATACAGCAGACGCTGTTCTGTGAGATTGCCAATACATGCTTCTAAGCAGATATGCTTTTAAGTAGAAATGTTTCAAGTAGAATATGAAGTTTAAAAAGGAAGGAAGACTATTGAATCACTCACTCATCTCATCTCTTCTCTTTCCTCAGGTAAAAACATATTCCAATTGTCTGTCTATCCTGATATCCTCCCCTGCTGTGTATTTAGTTCTATTTAGGTAAAAACATATTCCAATTGTCTGTCTATCCTGATATCCTCCCCTGCTGTGTATTTAGTTCTATTTAGGTAAAAACATATTCCAATTGCTGTTTATCCCGATATCCTCCCCTGCTGAGTATTTAGTTCTATTTAGGTAAAAACATGTTCCAATTGTCTGTCTATCCTGATATCCTCCCCTGCTGTGTATTTAGTTCTATTTAGGTAAAAACATATTCCAATTGTCTGTCTGTAAATCATCCCCCTACTGTCTTAATTTAATTCAGCTTTCACACTTGTGCAAGACAACACCCACCTTAGAAAAACCATTTGCTTTAGCTACCCTCACATGTGCTAATTAAGTTTGTTGTGCCAACCAGGAGACTTTCTAAAAGTATATAAGTAAACTCATAACAGCCACTGCTGCTTGCAGCCATGCTTCTAAGCAGATATGCTTCTAAGTAGAAATGTTTCAAGTAGAATATGAAGTTTAAAAAGGAAGTTCAAAAATAAGTGGAAAAGTGGAAATCACCTACTGCTTCTGATTCCTGCTTTTGATCTATGTTGGAAAAGAGGATATCATCTATCTAAGACTGCACATCTCAACACTTAACTATTGCTGTGATGCCGCCTTTATTTTTTATATTTGCTGCAACCTCACTTATTTTCAAATTATGCACTTCCTTCCACCAGCCTCCTTATGTTCTAACTATATTCATATATCTCCATCTCTCCTTTCTTCCCCACTTCTCAGTTCACATGAACTCCTTTCTTACCTGCGTCCTCTGTCACCACACAACTATACATCCTGCACTAAAACACACCCCTACAAATCATCCTCACACATTCTCTTTCTTTCCATGCTTCTCCTCCTTGCTTCTGGGGATATCTCTCCCAATCCTGGTCCCTGCCTTATTTCTACTTGCTCTCGTCCTCGCCTCCCACATGCAACTTCTACTCCTTCTGGTGTTAACCCCTCCAACTTCATACCCATCCCATGCCACCCTCCCTCCTCTCTCCCTTTCTCCTGTGCCCTTTGGAATGCTCGCTCCCTCTCTAACAAGTTCCTCTCTGTACATGACTTCTTTCTCTCTCACTCCCTGCTTCTCTTTGCTATAACTGAGACCTGGCTCACTCAGTCTGACTCTGCTCTGGAAGCTGCCCTCTCTTATGGTGGCCTTTCTTTCTCCCACACTCTGCGCCCTGATGGCAGGGGTGGAGGTGTGGGGCTCCTGCTCTCCTCTATCTGCCGTTACCGAACTCTTCCTATTCCCCCCTCTCTTGCTTTTCCCTCCTTTGAGGTTCACACTGTCCAGATCTTCTCTCCTCTCCCTGTCCACGTGGCTGTCATCTATCGCCCACCTACCTCTACTCATCCCCCCTCTGCCTTTCTCTCTCACTTTGAATCCTGGCTCTCTCTCTTTCTCTCCTCAGACTCTCCTGTTCTTCTCCTTGGGGACTTCAATTGCCACATTGATGACCCCTCTCTCCCTTGGGCTTCCCGCTTTCTTTCTCTAACCTCTTCTTTTGGCCTTCAACAGTGGACTGCAGCCAGCACCCACAAGGATGGCCACTACTTAGACCTGGTTTTCACTAAAAACTTCTCTCTCTCTGATTTCTCCATTTCCCCTTTTCCTCTCTCTGACCATCACCTCATCTCATTCTCTCTATCTCGCTTCTCCCCTTCTCCACCTCCATCTACCCCCCGGTTCTGCAGAAACCTGCGCTCTATTCACTTACCTGACTTTGAGTCCACTTTACACTCCTCCCTCTCCTCTCTAAGCTCTACTACAGACCCTGACAACCTGGTCAGGAACTACAACTCTGTCTTGTCCTCCTCTCTTGATCTACATGCCCCGCTTTCTCTCTGCCGCACTCACCCTTTTAACCCTAGACCCTTGTTAAATTCCCACACGCGCATGCTGCGTTCCTCCACTCGTTCCTCTGAACGCCTCTGGAGGAAATCTCATACTCTCGCAGACTTCCTTCACTACAAATTTATGCTATCCTGTTTCAACTCTGCCCTCTCGCAAGCTAAACAAGCCTACTTTTCTTCACTAATCAACATGCACAAGTCTAACCCACGCCGACTGTTCTCTGTCTTTGATACTCTACTCAAACCACCCTCAGCTGCCTCTCCTTCCTCCATCTCCGCTCAGGACTTTGCTGACTATTTTAAGGAAAAGGTGGAATCCATACGGCAGAACATCCCCTCTGTTTCTTCCTCCCATCCTACACCTCTTCCTAACTCTCCTCCTGCCTTCCTTGACTCTTTTTCCACTGTCTCACAGGAGGATGTGTCGCTGTTTATCGCCTCCTCTCCTTCTACCACTTGCCCTCTTGACCCCATTCCCTCCCATCTTCTAAAACCTCTTGCTCCTACTATAATCCCTATGCTCACACACATTTTTAACTCCTCCCTCTGCTCTGGAACCTTTCCATCCTCCTTCAAACATGCAACAGTCATACCATTACTCAAAAACAGCAAGCTTGACCCTACCTGTCTTTCTAACTATCGACCTGTCTCCCTCCTGCCTTTTGCCTCTAAACTCCTTGAACGTCTTTTATTCTCTCGCTTGCTCCATTTTCTCAACACCTATTCTCTCCTAGACCCTCTACAATCTGGCTTCCGCACTGCTCACTCCACAGAAACAGCCCTCACTAAAATAACTGACGACCTCAATGCTGCCAAAGACAGAGGTCATTACACTCTGCTCATATTACTCGACCTCTCTGCAGCATTTGACACCGTGGACCACCCTCTTCTCCTTCACATTCTCCATACTCTTGGCATTCAGAACAAAGCTCTATCCTGGATCTCATCCTACCTCTCCCATCGTACTTTCAGTGTCTCTTCTGCTAACACATCCTCCTCCTCTATTGATCTCTCTGTGGGGGTACCCCAGGGCTCTGTCCTGGGACCTCTTCTCTTTTCTCTGTATACACTCTCTCTAGGTGACCTAATAACATCTTTTCGGTTTAATTATCACCTCTATGCTGACAACACACAAATATATTTCTCAACACCCGACCTTACACCTGCTGTACAAACCAAAGTTTCTGAATGTCTCTCTGCTATATCTTCCTGGATGGCCCTCCACCGCCTTAAACTCAACATGGCTAAAACAGAGCTCCTCATACTTCCTCCCAAACCTGGCCCCACTACCTCCTTCCACATTACTGTTGGAACTACCATCATTCACCCAGTAGCCCAAGCACGCTGCCTAGGGGTCACACTCGACTCCTCTCTCACATTCGCCCCTCACATTCAAAACATTTCTAAAACCTGTCGCTTTTTCCTCCGCAATATAACAAAGATACGCCCTTTCCTCTGTTGCTCGACTGCTAAAACTCTGACTCAGGCCCTCATTCTCTCCCGTCTTGATTACTGTAACCTCCTGCTGTCGGCCTTCCTGCCTCTCACCTGTCTCCCCTACAATCTATCCTAAATGCTGCTGCCAGAATCACTCTACTCTTTCCTAGAACTGTCTCAGCATCTCCCCTCATGAAATCCCTCTCCTGGCTTCCGATCAAATCCCACATCTCACACTCCATTCTTCTCCTCACTTTTAAAGCTTTACACTCTTCTGCCCCTCCTTACATCTCAGCCCTAATTTCTCGTTATGCACCATCCAGACTCTTGCGTTCTTCTCAAGGATGTCTTCTTTCTACCCCCTTTGTATCTAAAGCACTCTCCCGCCTTAAACCTTTTTCACTGACTGCCCCACACCTCTGGAATGCCCTTCCCCTCAGTACCCGACTAGCACCCTCTCTATCCACCTTTAAGACCCACCTTAAGACACACTTGCTTAAAGAAGCATATAAATAGCACTGTGGCTATTCTGAACACATGGCACATAAAGCTTGGCCCCCTGCAGACGCACTTACCAGAACTCCCTCCTACTGTCTCTGTACGTTCTCCCTACCTACCAATTAGACTGTAAGCTCCTCAGAGCAGGGATTCCTCTTCCTTAATGTCTAAAGCATTTATTCCCATGATCTGTTATTTATATTATCTGTTATTTATTTGATTACCACATGTATTACTGCTGTGAAGCGCTATGTACATTAATGGCGCTATATAAATAAAGACATACAATACAATACATCAGCTACTCCTGATTTAAACGAAGCTCTGGACTCATTCTCTTTGACGGTGTGGACGATACTGTGGGACCCTCTGCATATACAGTGCAGCAGACGAGAGCACTGCAGGCTATCTGACTACAGAACCCTGGAATCAGGCTATCCGTCGCTGCTTCCCCGTGTGTCCCGGTGTCTGAGTGGTAACAGCTGTCATTGTTACAGTTAATGCTCGTTATACTTATATCTGATGTACGCAGAACCTTGAATTATTTTTAAATTATAAATTGTTCATTCATATTTCACGATGAGCGTTGTGCGCTGTTTTTTGTTTTGTTTTGTCTAGATTATCAGGGTCTTGGACCACCCTCATTACAGCAGCAGACGCTCCCTATATTCAATTGGTAACATAGTTACAGTATCTTTACTCACTTGGGTATTTAGTGGATATTTCATTATCACTATTCTTCACAATTGTTGGTTCATTATAGTTGCGCACTTGTATTGTTTTTTCTTTGTTTCAAGATACATGTAATAATCAAGTAAAATAAAGGACAAACAGACATACCATCTCTTAGATAGGGACCCAACCAATAAGTTCAAAATGGAACTATATTTGATACTGCGTGAGGGCCTAGATCATAAACACATTGGTAAAAAAGAATATGAATTTATGCATATAAAACACCTACCATAGCCACGTTCTACACACTCCCCAAAATACATAAAAACAAGGAAAGACCTCTGGGGAGACCCATAGTGTCAGGGAACAACAACCTCACAGAGAACAGCAGCAAATACCTTGACAAAATCTTAAGGCTGTTCGTCTTGGCATTACCGTCCTATATTAAGGACACCTTACTGAGATTGAATGGCATCTCCATAAACAGAAACACCTTATTAGTGACACTAGATGTGGAATCATTGTATTTAAGTATATTGCATACAAATGGGCTTCTGGCATGTAATTACTTTCTATCTACCCGACACTGTGGGTTCGTGGCACATAATAGATTTGTAATAAACTTATTACAGTTCGTGCTAATGCACAATTACTTTCTGTTCGATGACCTATTCTACAACCAGACCCAGGGCACAGCTATGAGGACATCTTGTGCCCCATCATATGCGAACTTGTACCTGGGCTGGTGGGAGGCCATCGTAGTGTTTAACGAAGAGAATATCAATTACTCTGAGCACATAGATCTGTGGCTCAGATTTAGTGATGATATTCTCCTGATCTGGAGCGGCCCGGAAGAGTTATTATTGGAATTTATTGGGGAATGAAATATTAATACCCTCAATCTGCGATTGACCTAAGAATACAGTAAATCTATGGTTACATTTCTAGATCTCATTATAACTAAAGACTCATCGAATGAGATTCAGACATCTGTATTCAGAAAGTCTACCTCTACAAACAATTTACTGTTGGCACAAAGCCAACATCCGAATTCATTGATAAAAGGGATACCAACAGGCCAATATTTCCGTTTGAGACGGAACTGTTCCACACTAAAAGATTTCAAAATACAATCAAGATTTAAAGGACAGATTCCTTGATAGAGGTTACTCTTTGAAAAATCTACAGAGGGCATATAACAGAGCTTTACATAGTGAAAGGGACACCCTACTAGCTCATAACATCAAAGCAGGGGACAATCAGATGAGATGTATTGGAACTTATAGTCACAGATGGCAAGACATCAAAAAAATATTTGCAAACCATTGGCATATCTTAAGATCTGACAGTGACTTGGCCTTGGTGCTAAAAGAAACACCACGTATCACAAGTAGAAGATATAAAAACCTCAAGCATGATCTTGTACATAGTCACCATCAAAAAAGGTCACAAAAAACATGGTTATCATCTCCACCCAAAGGTTGTTTTCCATGCAAATGCTGCAAGGCGTGCCAATATATTCAGTGAACAAAAACCTTTGCAAATGCAGATAACACCAAACAATTTGAGATAAGACATTTCATTAATTGCAAAACTTTTAATGTGATTTATCTCATCAGTTGTACGTGTGGCCTAAGATATGTAGGCAAAACCATTCGGGAACTAAGAAGACGCATACTGGAGCACATCAACTCTGTAATTAATAAAGCTGATACACCAGTAGCACGCCATATTAACTCAGCACATAATGGTGATCCCAGATGTCTCAGATTTGCTGGTATAGACCATCTTAAGAACAACATGCGAGGGGGTGATATTGACCAACAGCTTCTAAGACGTGAAGCCGAGTGGATATATCATTTAAAAACTCGATATCCATCAGGCTTAAATGAGGGATTCACGTTCACTCCATTTATATAAATTTTGTCGTCCATGTGGAACATCCTCCAAATAATCATCATGTAGTGGATTGTTGCTTTTAATAATTAAATCCATTGATCTACATTAACATCTGTACATGTGGTGGTATATAATTCTGGTGATCAATTACTAAGCTCTCATCATTCACACATCAGCCCACCATAACTGGATGGGACTGAACCAGTCAGTGTATTATACACATATGTATATAGTTACATAGTTGCATATAATTACATAGTAAAAAATGGGGTAGAGGACCCCAATCACCCGGCGCTACAGAGCTTTATAATAACCCACAATAATGAAAAAATAATAAAAAATGTAAGTATCTAACTGCTTATCAACCGGGTCACTTGATGTGAAAAATGCGTGCTTGAGGCTGTGTGCATAAATCCCCTAGATGGCACAAGGTGGCAGAGTTATGCAGAGTTGTAGGGGGGAGTCGTGAAACCACCCCCCTGACCTCTCCAGTCTCTCTGTACTAAATCATCCTA
Source organism: Ascaphus truei (assembly GCF_040206685.1). Lineage (NCBI taxonomy): Eukaryota > Metazoa > Chordata > Amphibia > Anura > Ascaphidae > Ascaphus > Ascaphus truei. The sequence goes on along the minus strand of NC_134484.1, from coordinate 290,962,760 downwards.
TAATGCCTGGGGCAGCTCTCATGGGGCAGCAATGTTACTCACTGTGAATCCACCGGTTCTGTGTGCTCCAAGCTGATTGTGGTAAGCAGAGGAAGTATGCCTGTTCCGGTTGAGGAGAGGCAATTCAGCGGGCACCACGAGGCAGAAGAAAAAGTTGCTGAAGCTGGACTGTGCTGTATAACAATTCTTTAATAAGGCATGATTAAAAAGAGGGGGGACGCATACCCCTGCACCTCTAACGCGTTTCACCCGCAAAATGGGCTTTTTCAAAGAGAACATTACCCGTGCGCAGGTCATTGATATACCGGGAGTTAACCGGATGCGACGCCATCCAGCCAATGGGCTGTAAGTATGTCGCGAGCGGCATGATGGGTGCACTCTATCATTTAAAATGATGAATTTGATAACAAATATCATGCTGAATCATGTAATGCTTTGTTAGTCTAGTTATATTACAAAGTTGAAATGATGTCATTATATCTTTTATTTCTCTAATTGTAATTGATTACTATCTGATTGAACAATGATATAAACAAACTGTACCAATTATAACACAACTGTAATAGCTGTGTGTTTCAATATCATTAGAATATAACATTTATATATTGGAAATGTCTATTACCTCTGCCATTACTTGTTTTTACTTTTAATTAATTATTTTCAATTAATTCTGTTTTTTCATTTTTGCTTTCTACAATAATTTATACATATACTTTATGAAATGTATGTTTTCATATCATTTGTATTTTATTAACATTATATTGTTATATCATATTCGACACGTAGATTGTTCAAATGTTCTTTTAATTTTGTTTTGTTTTTAACCTTCCTGTCCCAACTGCGCATGACACTGATGCCCAGGGGTCCCGTGCGATTACCACCCAGCCTGGACTCAGTGTTCCATCATGCAGCTTGCGGCAAGCCATTAGCTCATTGGCTGGATGACGTCACTTCCGGTTCATTCCGTGTGGACGCCGTCAGGCAGTGGGCTTGGCATCCCATCATGCCGCTCGCGACATACTTACAGCCCATTGGCTGGATGGCGTCGCATCCGGTTAACTCCCGGTATATCAATGACCTGCGCACGGGTAATGTTCTCTTTGAAAAAGCCCATTTTGCGGGTGAAACGCGTTAGAGGTGCAGGGGTATGCGTCCCCCCTCTTTTTAATCATGCCTTATTAAAGAATTGTTATACAGCACAGTCCAGCTTCAGCAACTTTTTCTTCTGCCTCGTGGTGCCCGCTGAATTGCCTCTCCTCAACCGGAACAGGCATACTTCCTATAATTACATAGTAGATGAGGTTGAAAAAAGACAAAGGTCCATCAAGTTCAACCTATGCTAAATTTAGACAACAGATACTTTATCCTATATCTATACTTACTTATTGATCCAGAGGAAGGCAAACAAAAAACCCCATTAAGGGGAAAAATTAATTCCTTCCTGACTCCAAAAATTTGCAATCGGATTAATCCCTGGATCAACCTCCTTCCCATGTATACTTATTTGGTATATCCCTGTATACCTTTCCCATCTAAAAAGATGTCCAACCTTTTTTTGAACAAATCTATTGTTTCTGCCATCACAGTCCCCATGGGTAATGAATTTCACATTTTAACTGCCCTTACTGTAAAGAACCCTTTCCTTTGTTGCTGGTGAAATTTCCTTTCCTCCAACCTTAAGGGATGGCCCCGAGTCCTTAGTACTGCCCGTGGGATGAATAGTTCTTTTGAAAGCTCCTTTATTGTCCCTGAATATATTTGTATATAGTTATCATATCCCCTCTTAGACGCCTCTTTTCTAATGTAAATAAATCTAATTTAGCTAGCCTCTCCTCATAAGTTAGATTGTCCATCCCCTTTATTAATTTGGTGGCTCTTCTCTGCACTTTCTCTAGTTCCATAATGTATTTTCTTAGGATTGGTGCCCAAAATTGTACTCCATATTCAAGGTGTGGTCTTACTAATGCTTTGTAAAGGGGCATAATTATGTTTACTTCCTTTCCATCCATTGCCCGTTTGATGCAAGATAAGACCTTGTTTGCATTTGCAGCTACTACATGACATTGGGCACTATTGCTAAGCCTGCAGTCTACAAGCATTCCCCCAATACTGCTGCGGCAGCTTTTATTCTAACACATCGCCGTTTTTTCCCTGGCTTTTTCATGGAATGCGACGCACTTCACCTAGTGCATGCCGCGTTCATTTTGAGTTCCCAGCCACGGATCATGCGCGGCTGACGCGCGGTTGATGCGTTTATTGAGAATGGTTCGGATTTAATAGGTTGCAATTCTTTGCGTGTCCGCCAGATGGCAGATATTCATGAATTGTAATGCGCATGCGCTTCAGTAATGTGTCGACTTGCAGGTGTTCCGTTTAAAAAAGATACCACAGTGTGCTATTGTAACTTGGCCTTGAGACTGAAGGAAGAGGTTGCAAAAATGTATCAATTTAGGCTTTTCATATTAAAGAAAGACAAAGACCAGTTTCGGTTACAGTATTGTCCTGAGATCCGGCCGCCATGAGTGTTCAAGTGCAGCCCGCTTTCCAAAAACCTGACAGAAGTTACGCGTATTTGATATGGGCCGCGATTAATGCAACAGAGGATAAGATGGCAACAGTTGTTCAAATTTATCAGTATTTTGTCGAAAACTATGGCTTTTACAAATTTTCGCCAGCTCCTCATACGTGGAAACGTGCAATAAGGAAAAGGTTATGTAGCGATCCCTGTTTTTATCGTATTGAGCCACAATTTGTTGGAGGGTATTGGTGTGTATCACCGGCTTTTTCCTGTATCTATGATCATGATGACGGCAAAAGGCAAAGGGTCGTGTTAAAACCAACTAAGAAACGACAGTCGCTGCCAAGCAATGCACCAGCACCAGCTTCCAATGACGGTCCCACCGTCGGTGACAACCTTGAGCCTGAGCCGGATTTCACGTGCAGTTTCGATCAAGCTTGCATGTACCTAAGCAATTTCCAGCCTCATCAGCTGACTACAGGTGGACTAGTCCCGCTGCAAACTATCGACGTGGATGATCAAGAACGCTAGACTGGCAGTGGACCAGCGCCAGCTGAATGGGAAATTCTATGTGAGTATTGTTGCCGTATTATTTTCTGTGTTTCTTTTATTTTGACAATACAGTATCAATATCGGTGCGATTCAAAAGTCAAGCAATTCTCCTGTAGGCAATATTATTGGCTGAGCGGCTTCTACAGTACTGTACTGCAGATACTAAACTACTGTATTGGTGGAACGCTAGGCGCATGCGCATTGGAACCTTCTTGAAACGCATACTGTATGCGTGTCATTACATCGACGGTAGGCGCATGCACATGTGAACAGGAGACGCCCTCCGAGAAAATTATTGGTGGGACTGGCTGGGAACTTCTTTAGGGGGCTGACCATTACAGTAAAACCTTTCCTTTTGTTTTTCCTCAGAAAAGAAAACGGCTAATGGAGGGATTTCGATGGATAATATCGCTTTGTGTAACAATGCCTGCTGAATTGGATTTAAAAAACCACGTACCGGAGTCCACAGTTTAGCGGCCGTAGTTATTGATTAGGATAGAATACTGTAATACTGTACCTGAAACAGTATGCTGATGTTTTCCGGCCGTACAGTATACTGTACAATACTTTTTTATATACAGTACAGTATACTGTGTAATAAACCCGAAAAAATAAAAACTATGCATTTATTCTACATGTATCATATACATTATGTGTCTTCTACAGTATACAGTGCCAGTACATACAGTACAATACAGTTTGTGTCTTCTATTTTTTTTTAATACTGTAGGCATACTGCGCATGCCTACAGTATATAGTGCAATATGCCTCGACATTCGAGAAACAATGTATTTTGTTACAGTAGCAAAGGAGCAAATGGAACAATGTAAATGAAATCAACATGTTCTTTTATTGGTGGAGTAAGTACAAAAACATTTATTTACAAATACTGTACAATGTAGAAACATTTTAAGTGCACAGCAATTCAAAACATCAACAGGTGTATGGTTTACTGCTACAGTTGTGAAAACATTTATGTCAGTCAGTATGGTTTACAGTCACATGTTTTAAAAACAAATTCTTTATTCATAAAATAAGCAAAACGCAACATCTCCTTTATTAAAGAACGGCAGGTCCTGTCCTGTGTGTGGACAGCAAGTTAAAACATTTCTGTATAAATACAAGTAAAAAAACACACAACATCTCCTTTATTTAAGTACAGCAGGTCAAAACATGTAGAGTACAATACAGTTCAGCACATCAGTATGGTCTTACTGTACCTGTGATTACAAAAAAAACTTTATTCATAAAATACAGTATACAAACGAAACATCTCCTTTATTAAAGAAACATATACAGTACAGTGGGATGGTGTGCAAAACTGTCAGTCAGACCTGCACCACTACAGTCCTCGAGGGCAGCAAACAGGGCAGCTTTTCAGGACAACCTTGAAAACCGTGCCTGTTTGTGGCCTCCAGGGACTGGAATTGTGGAGGTCCTGTGTGTGTGGACAGCAAGTTAAAACATTTCTGTATAAATACAAGTAAAAAAACACACAACAACATCTCCTTTATTTAAGTACAGCAGGTCAAATCATGTAGAGTACAATACAGTTCAGCACAACAGTATGGTCTTACAGAAAGTCCTCCACATTGTCCGTCCATGGCCGATTCCTTGCATGGCGCAAAACGCCATTAATGCAGTCTCGAAAGCCTTTCATTACAGGATCTGTAATTGGATTAAAGCGCTGCATTTCATCCTGAATGTTCTTTCTTAAATTGACAGGAAGCGCCTTTTAAACGCGATTTCCTTCGTAGTTCACTTTAAAGGCCCAGTCGCAGTACAACGTGTAGGGAACATGGTGCTTAAAAAGTAACAAGGCATACTTGTGGGGTGCACCAGCACTCTTCACCCTATACTTCTCCCTGAGCGCCGGTGGCAGATCGCACAGGGTGTTGTTGGGCACCGTATCGATGCGAGCAAATGTAGGTCTTTTGGGAGCGGGTGTGCTGGAGGCGACGGGCGATGGTAGGTTGTCTGGGAGGAAGCTTTCCTCCGGTCTTGGTCGCCGTGTTGTCTCCTAGCGTGGTCTTGACAGGGTTTTCATGTCCTCCTCAACGTCATACATGTACACTACATCTTCTGGTGGAGGGGGTGCGCTTGGTGATGGAAGGGGGTTGAAGGTCCCATTCATCACATCCATGTCATCCCCCTGCTCCAGCGTCGGGGAAACAGGGGCATTAACACAGAGCAAATAATGTATGCCCGCTATGTCAGCCTCTATCTTCTCCATCCGTCAATCCAGCCGTTGATCCATATCTAGCATCCGTTGATCCATATGTTGCATCCGTTAATCCATATGTAGCATCCGTTGCTCCACATTTAGCATTGTCTCCAGAAGCAGATCTATCTTTGCTAGCACAATAGAATTCCCGGGGAGATCCACAGTTATCCCATTCAGCATCCGGTCTAACGAGCTGCTTCTTGTGCATGGCGTGTGAACATCTGGGTGGATGGGTGCAACGGAGGATGAGATGTGGGTTCCATGGAGAGAAGCGGCAGCGACGTCGAAGAAGAGTGGAGGAGGTGACCTGTGGATATCCGGTAGAGGAGAAGCGGCAGCGTCGTCGAAGAGGGATGGAGAAAGTGACCTTTGGATTTCCGGGCGAGAAGCAGAGTCGTCTAAGAGCAAAGGAGAAAGTGACCCGTGGATTTCAGAGGCAGCGTCATCGGATAGACCTGGAGAAGATTGCCTGTGGGTTTCCATGAGGGCGGCGGCAGCGTCAAGGACGAGGGGTGGAGAAGACGGGATGAAGATTTCCGGGACAGCGGCGGCAGAGTCGTCGAAGCGTATGTGAGGAAGTGGTCTGTGGGTTCAATGGGTTGGCTGCCAATTGTTTTGCGTCGAGAGTACATCACCGTATATCTTCTTGACATAATAAGGCTGACGTCTATGAAAACCCTTAGCCTTTGGGGTCAGCAGAAGGTTTTCTTTATTGGCCTTAGCCTGTCGCTTTTGCCTTGGCGTGGAAACGGCAACCGCCTTTCGCTTTTTCTGCTTGACAGGCACGGCAGAGGCGAGTGGGTTCCTGCGTCCGTAGAATCGGGGTTGCTCCATGGAAGCAGGTGGCACAATGCAGTATCTGGACAAGGGCAAGTTCAGATAAAGATCATCGAGTGGTGGGCTATGCAAAGTGTGTAACCTTTTATGCATGGCGACCAGGTACAGGTGTTGAAAGTGGGCGTACTCTAATGTGAGTCATTACCGTATAAATACACCATCCATTTTGTGGATTCACTGCACATTGAATACACATCGCCTAAACATCGAATATACATTCTTGTGTTTGTATTTCTTTCTACTCGCAGCAATGCCTGTTAAAAAGATTTCCAAGGAGCTCAGCATGCGAATTAAGGTCATGTACACGAGCGGACACCGAATTGCTGTTATCCAACACTGGTTAGCTACTTCTGGCATCGTTGTGCCAGCAACCACCGTGAGCTATCATGCTCACGGAAAAAACAGAGGACGCAAAAGGGCACCAAGGGTAACTAACGCGTAAGTATATTTATACAACTTAAAAAAAATTAATTTTAATTTAAATCTAATATTTTTGTTATTTCTGTTGATTTATATTACAACAGTATATATATATTTTGTATATTTATATTTATATCAGTACAGTATATTTATTTTGTATATTTATATTACAACAGTATATATATTTTGTATATTTATATTTATATCAGTACAGTATATATATATTTTGTATATTTATATTTATATTACAACAGTATATATATTTTGTATATTTATATCAGTACAGTATATATATTTTGTATATTTATATTTATATTACAACAGTATATATATTTTGTATATTTATATCAGTACAGTATATATATTTTGTATATTTATATTACAACAGTATATATATTTTGTATATTTATATTTATATTACAACAGTATATATATTTTGTATATTTATATCAGTACAGTATATATATTTTGTATATTTATATTACAACAGTATATATATTTTGTATACTTATATCAGTACAGTATATATATTTTGTATATTTATATTTATATTACAACAGTACAGGCATACCCTGCTTTAACATACGCAATGGGACTGGAGCATGTATGTAAAGTGAAAATGTACTTAAAGTGAAGCACTGCCTTTTTTCCACTTTACAATGCATGTACTGTACTGCAATCGTCATATATGTGCATAAGTGATGTAATTAATGCATTTGTAACCAAAATAAATACAGCAGGCTTTATTCAAATGAAATGAATGGGAGCAAGCAAGGAGGCGAGAGGCGCGCACGCGGGTCAGTACTGTATAGCAGCTCTCTCCTTCTCGCAGTCTCTCCCTCCTTCTCTCTGTCTCTCTCACTCAGTCTCTCTCTCTCACTCAGTCTCTCTCTCTCACTCAGTCTCTCTCTCTCACTCAGTCTCTCTCTCTCACTCAGTCTCTCTCTCTCACTCAGTCTCTCTCTCTCACTCAGTCTCTCTCTCACTCAGTCTCTCTCACTCACTCAGTCAGTCTCTCTCACTCAGTCAGTCATGCACTCAGTCTCACACAAACACATGCACTCAGTCACGCACTCAGTCACGCACTCAGTCACACACTGTCACACACTGTCACTCAATCACTCAGTCACTGAGTCACACACTGTCACTCAGTCACACACAGTCACTCAGTCACACACAGTCACTCAGTCACACACTCAGTCACACACTCAGTCACACAGTCACACACACAGTCACTCAGTCACACACAGTCACTCAGTCACTCAGTCACACACACACACAGTCACTCACTCAGTGTCACACTCACACAGTCACACAGTCACACACACACACACAGTCACTCAGACACTCAGTCACACACACACACACAAGCAAAGATTGCAGCAGAAGATCTTCTCCTTCCCCTCACTGTTGCTCCGTAGTTCACATCACATGCAAAGCTTTGCAGAGCTGGGAGGAGGGAGGAGGGGGAGGAGGAGAGCGGAGGAAGCATAGTCACGGGCGGAATCACTGGTTTAGCTGCTGCTTTATGGAGCGTGAGTGCAGGGGGAACGGAGACAGATGGGAGGGGGAACAGAGACAGATGGGAGGGGGAATGGAGACAGATTCTGAAATGAAATATAGCATGCATGCTGTGTGTACAAGTAATAAGATCTCACAAGTAAGTAAGGAGATAAACACGCTGACACGCATTACTGCATGTCTGGGTGCCCAGAGACTTTGATTCATTCTGTGGACATTTGATTTATTTTCCCCATCCCAGTAAGTGTTTTATTGACTATAATTGTGAATATTGTGTGTGTCTTAAAAGGAAATAAATTACAATTTATTTTGCCCATCTTGTGTGCTCAATCCAGAATCCCGGTATTATTTGTTTTTTAAGACCTGGTCTACGGTGACAGGCTTATCAATGTGAAATCGTTATTCATATACACTACCAATGCTGTGGTTTGTGTGGCAATTTTGTTGAAAAATTATTTCTGTTTTTCAACCTATTTAAAAGTTCTCCATATTAAAATTAGAGGTGTGAAAAATTTACGCGAATGAACTATATTTGGACAATCACAAACCTGGAAAGTCTTCCAAATATGTCACAATTCTCAAAAAGAAACCCAAGTTTAATTATTTTACTAAGTAGCCATTTGCCCCAAACTGCACATAGTGATGGTGTGAGCAGCCTATTACTATCCCAAGGGAGTTATTTTCCACTTGCTCCATTGAGTACTCACCTAAGACTTGATGACTACAGTATATTGATCAGGGTTTTTCAACTAGTTCTCCAAAGAGCCAGATCAGAAAACATTTTGGAGTAGAAGGGCAACAGGCTTATTGTTATGTAAATTTAGATGCATTTAAATATTTCCAAAATAATATATTTCAAAATGTTGCAAGCATTTTTAACATCTGTACCATATATATTTACATTACATTAACTCACGTGTGAAATATTGCACTTCGCTGCTTAAGCAACCATTATGAAATTAGCAGGAGCAGAGTCCAGAGGCCACAACAATGTCCTTCTTGGTACAAATTTGGCCTGTGAGGCTGCTAATTTACAAACTCTAATATAGATACTATCATTACTTTTAACACACCAATGGCACACACAATAGCATGTATTTAGATGTCAACTTTAATTCACAACACTACAAAATGTTAATTGTTTAAAATTCAAAGATATTTTCAGAAAGATAAAATATGTATTCTGGTTTAAAGTATATTTAAAGAAGGCTTTACTACACTAAGCAGGGACTCCTCTTGCTTAATGTCTAAAGCACTTATTCCCATGATCTGTTATTTATATTATCTGTTATTTATTTGATTACCAATGTAGAGGGGTTTAAGGCTGCACACCACAATATATGAATAAATACATACAGTTTACCGGTGCTGCTGGTTCAAGGAAGTACCTGCCAGGAAATTCCAAAGTACACTGAGGAAAAAAGAGAGATCCAGCGCTCCACGGATTTCAAGATAATGAATTTATTGTGTGGCACAATAAATTCATTATCTTGAAATCCGTGGAGCGCTGGATCTCTCTTTTTTCCTCATTTATTTGATTACCACATGTATTACTGCTGTGAAGCGCTATGTACATTAATGGCGCTATATAAATAAAGACATACAATACAGTATGATACTAAAATTAATCAATTACAGTAATTAAGTTATACTAAAAAAAAAAAATAGACTTACCCCACAATATTGTTGGCCAACCATCCTGTTGTGCACACAGTAAAGGAACATTCCAATACAGCTTGTCTCAGTTCTTCAGCTGTGGCTAACCGTGATCCCACTGCAGCACATGATCCCTGAGCTGTTGCAAGATCAAAGGCTTGAGTGCCATTCTTGGACTCCAAAGTGAACAGTTTTCCTGCATCACACACAAATACACTTGAATTAGATGTATTGTTACAAACACATCAGGGTATTTTCACCAAAATAAGATAGCAATTATTCATTAGCCTATTATAAGAGGCCAACTTGGAGGAGGGAAAAATCCCTCTCCTTAAGTAGTTTCTTCAGAAATAGCATCTCTGATTGTAGAATGGCTATAAAAAAAAAAAAATATTTACAGGTATGGACAATTTTACATTAGCTTTCATTTTGCACTTGAAGTGTTCACTATGTTTTGTTTTTATTTTGTTAATAACAGTATGTTGGAATAAAACACAATGGACGTATGTATATATATATCCACGCACACATATGTATCCACACACACTTAGTTGTGCTACAAACTCTCACATTTCCACACCCACCCACACCATTTATATCCCCTCTCACTCCAGACACACCTTGTGTAGAGCACAGTTTATACTGTGGGCTCTCCATTCATTTTTATTCACACTGATACACATACACACTCTTTCTTCACTTGCTTTCAGTTACCCTTTGACACCTCCAGCCATAAATCTCATCCACACCAGGGGAAGGACCAGCACAGATAACATTCCAAGAGACACTGTTTTTAAGTAATCCTTGCTTCATTCATTGTAACATCGCCGGAAGAAGAGATCAGTGTATCTCGAAAGCTCGCACAAATAAAAGCATTTCGTTAGCCACAGAACGGTGTCATCTATTTATTTTTTGATTTTATATATATATATATATATATATATATATATATATATATATATATATATATATATCTGTAGTAATCTGAAAATGTTTTAGTTACATCAGCCCATCACGTGTTGCAAATAGAAGCACTTAATGCACAGATTTTAGAGATATGCTGTATTAAATATCAGTACGTATTTGTGTCAATGCAAATGGTGCACATGTATCAAGGCAATAGTCATGCAATTCTGGAGAATAACACTGCACCATATGTATCAAAGAAAATAGCATTTAATTCATTTTTATTTTCATATACATCTGCAGACATGTGGCAAATTGCACATAATATCATGCCTTAGTGGCTATAAACACTACATTGAGGTGTATTGGGAAACAAGACACACACCCCCTCCCTGTCCTTTTAGTACCCCAACAAATGTGGTATGCTCTGGAAGGCTGCAACTTTGCCCTCGAGTTTAGAATACACTTTCAATGTTACATAAACATGTTATTTAGTTTAAGATCTGAGGCTTGTCTTTACAACCCTTAAAGGTTTTTTCTTGTCGATAAAAAATATCTAAGAAAGCATATAAGGTAGTGAAAAAGCAAGACAAACATTGTTTTATTATACACGTCTTTAAAATAAATATAACCCCAACATCTGCTACATAGAACTGTAAATTGTTTGAATGAGAGGCCGCATTCACACGCTACCTGCCTGAAACAGACACTCCTATGTGCTAACTCCTATGTGACACTCGTGTGTGTGCTCCTTGAATACTACTTTGTAGCAGAAATAAACGGCATTGAACTTTCAGAGTAAGGATCAGTTAAAAAAAATAAAATAAAAAAAGGAATGAGGTGCTTTAACTTTTATTTTTAAAATTGAAATGCAATCTACTTACCTTCAGCTTGCACCAGGACAAAATAAAAGAATAACATAGATCCAATGTACTGCAGCAGGGCGATAATACTTGTTAATTGGTGCAAATGAGCCATTTCGTGATAATGATACAGATCCAGCGTTATCAATGGCTTGATCAATCGGAAATATTTCTATATTACTCTTTCTCCCCTTTATTTTACTGTGCCCCACTCTTTATTATAATACTGCCCAAATTCGCTCTCTTTATCTGAGTTATATATGTATATATAAGTACCTTTTATATGCCTTTTTCTCTCCTTTCTTTCTTCTCCCTTATTCTCTTTTCCTATAACGTTATAACTTTTTCTATCCCACTCACTCTATTTCTCTTCCACTTTCTCTCTCAATCTGCTCAATTGAGTACTTATCAAAAAGTAACTCCTGAAAGTGTCTGTAAAAAGGGAAAGCAACGACAGAGATCGTTCAGTTGCAGCTCCTCGAAGAAAAAAAAAGTCCTGACAGATGACTCCGGGAAAGCGGTTTTATCCAGCCCAGAAAAGCAAAGCAGTGCAAATCTTATAAGCCTTGTGTGAAATATCACATGTATTTGTCAGAAAAACAGTATACAGTAAAACGCACATGAAGAAGAGAGGAGACAGGTAAGAACTGAGAGAGAATAATCAGTAGTGATGCGTGGGGGGAACAAGAGAAGAGGGGTGGGAGGGACAAGAGAAGAGGGGTGGGGGGGACAAGAGAAGAGGGGTGGGAGGGACAAGAGAAGAGGGGTGGGGGGACAAGAGAAGAGGGGTGGGGGGACAAGAGAAGAGGGGTGGGGGGACAAGAGAAGAGGGGTGGGGGGACAAGAGAAGAGGGGTGGGGGGGACAAGAGAAGAGGGGTGGGAGGGACAAGAGAAGAGGAGTGGGAGGGAAAGATCTATGGGTCCCTGGAGCAGTTCAGATACCCTGTTTGGAAGGCTCACAAAGTACTGTAAGCGAGGAAGAAACCAACTTGCGGTGAGACCCAGCCCTTGGGTTTACTCTTTCAATGCTGGAGGGAGGGGAGATACAAGATTTTGCTCATTGGTGTGGGTAAAAGCAATCTGCAAACCACCATGTTTGAACCGCTTTGTTAACAATTCAAAGCATTCCTTTAGCAATAAATGGGGTTGAGTTTTGAAGGTCCACAGCAGCACATTTTAATATGTTGCGGAAAAATGCGTGTATGATAAATTAAAATATCTGAAATTATTCGTTAAAATGTTGATGCTTTATGTCAATGTTATTTTTTACAGTTTCAAACCGCAAACACTCAATTTTCCTCAGTGTATTCAGGTATAATACAACAGATGATTACAAAGTATGTGGATTTGGACAAGGGAATTATATTTCAGTGCAATGATCCTGATTGCAGTTTAAGACTTCAGTATGGTCTGGCGGGCAGTGATGCTAACAATGAAGGAAATCGTCTGTCAAGGAGAGATACCCATTCCAGATGAGTGAGGCATTGATGGGGCTATATAATCAAAGTCTCCCAGCTGCAAATGTTCCACAAAAAAACTGCACAAGGGGAGAACATCACAATTGAAACCAATGTATTTTTCTTGATTGGTATATCTGGTACAGAGATTTAATACCATTTTTGCCCCTGTTCTGCCACAAGGAGACTTTGATCAATTAACCCATTGTTATAGCTGTGTGTGTAAAGCATGTTAAAGGCTGCATTTCGAAGCCTGATCAATTTCATTATGTGGTGCATCTCACTAATTCAGGGGTTTATTGCAGGTTGTGAATGTGATACCTTTTAATGCACAATCACCCTTTTTCAAGTACCAGTGTATAGCTGCCAAAATCAAGTAACACAAATGAATTCGATTAAGGTGGCTTTATAGTTCCCCTGCAGAAATTATATTTTTTACATATAATAATCTAGTTTCCAACCATTAAGTATCTCTGTATATTGAATTCTCTAAAGCTGCTAATGCTTAAAAAAAAAAAAAAGAAGCTTTAAAGGAGTGGGATTACAGTATTTCACGCCAACAACCTAACTACTTTCAAACGAATGGAACTAAAATATATCCATAATGATGAAGACACCCCCTGTATATTGAATAGGGGCCTAAAGATGTGAAACTTGACAGGTCTGTACAATGTGATTTCACCATTATATGTGGGCAATGCTCCATTTCATTCTCATCTTTTGTTTTAAAGCCTCCAAATCTCAGTTACTAGAGTCATTACACCTTGGCTCTTATTTCACTTATTTCAGCTGCTCAAAAAAATGATATGATAACAATGATTAATATTATTGACATAATTGGCATTATGACCCTGATCACATACAGTATTTCATTGTAAAATCTAACACTGACATTTTATATCAAATACTAGTGTACAAAAGAAATGTGGTTTAATTTGTCGTATACACACGTTACAAATACCAAATTTCTGGCAGACTGTTTGCACATTTACAGAAGTATTGCAAGTTTAATTTACTATACTTTTTAGACAGGACTGTATGCAGTGCATCCCTCTTTATATAATTATCTATACTGTATCCAAAGGACTAAAAATACATTCTGGACAAGCTACCCGCCTATCAGCACAAGCTCCTCACCCCTACCACATGCAGCACTTATCATCTGAGATCTGACTCCAAAAGACTGTTGATTGTCCCAAAATTCAACAAAGTATCGGACCGCTCCTCCTTCTCTTACCGTGCACCCCACAACAGGAACAATCTACCGGAGACTCTCACAAGCTGCCACCAGTATACGTTCTTTCAAAACTAAAGCTTTCTCATTTGTATCTGGTCTGTAACTGTTACATACACATATAATATATATTATCTTTAACTGTGCATTTAATGTCTTGTATATATTGTATAACCCCATTCACTTAATCTAACTATGTATTTGTAACCATGAATTTGTCATCATAACTCTATGCCCAGGACATACTTGAAAACGAGATTACACTCGTATTAATTCCTGGTAAAATATTTTATAAATAAATTAAATAAACAAGCAAGTATGTTTTATGCATATTTGAACATTCTTCCCAGCACAAAAAAGCAGAGTAAGATACAGATTATCCTCTGGAAAGGCGAATCAAGTTCTTTAAAATCCAGAGCAAACATAAAATTTACAATGCACAAGAGACAAAAAGAGAACAAAATGGACTTGTTAACCATGAATTAGTTCAGTATATGACCCTTGTGAATATCACTTTCTTAGCTCTTCAATGCAGGGTTACATATAGGGTACATTATCTCCATGCTGCACAAAAAATACTGCAACATTCCTATTGAAATCCTTAGTTTGTTAACTCTACCGGGTAAGGATTATGCTTCCAAGCATCTGAGTTTGTGTGCTGCACATGCAGTATTGTTTTACAATTCGCTGAATTATTTTCTACTTTTGTAAAGGGTTGCATACTCTATTGGAGATTCAGTACATATAAATAAAAATGTGCATGCAATGGGACTTTTTTCAGTATTTGTTTTGTTTGGTTATCTGGGTTTGGTTATTCCTTCTCAAGCTTGTTTTTGTACAATACCTGTGTAAATGAGAGTATAATTAGGAAGAATAGTTACTTGCATTTAAAATATTTAAACAGGTATAAAAGCATGTTTTTTGTTACTTGTAGTACAGTATTTCTAATCTTCACGGGATGTTATTTGCTAATGGTTTGAAAACTATGTTCTAGCATTGAGCGCCAACACATATTCATGTGTTAAATTTGGAAATGATTCATTTTACAGAACAAATAGAAGAGGGTAAAGGTGTATTTGTAATGCATTCATGGAAGTTAAATTTAGGAATGATGGCAAAGAAATGGTATGCAAGAAGCAAAGTGGCTTGTTAGTGCACCCTCTTTCTAAACTTGGAGAGAGTACATACAGAACTCAATAATCCTTTTTATGTCTACTGGTAGTGGGACTCATTTGGTAACTTAGATGTACACAAATAAATGATAGTTTAGACATTGATAGGAAACACACTGTCAATTACTTAAGATTTAGTTGTTCCCAGTGTATTTTAAAAAGTAGTCAATGGGGAATTTGGGCCATAAACAGCCTGATCTGCCACTTTGGCTTATACAAAATAAGTCCCAAAAAATCCAAATAATATAAATACTGGCTACGGTGCCAGTATCGGTATTGGTACAAGTCTTGTGAAGAAAGATGGCTATTGATTTGTCGGAATGTGGCGAATTGGAATCTGTGGTTTTTTTCTATACTGGATGGGTTGTATCTCCATGAGCGGTTACTAATTCTTTACCTTTACTCATTACGATATGTAATACATACTTTTTTTTAAGGGAATGGTTTGCAGAGAAACAGCTGTCATGCAATAAGTGAGAACGTTCTTTCTGTGGCAACTGAGTCCTGCTGCTTTGTAAATTCATATACATATCCTCAACTTTTGTACATAGCAACAAATACTGCTGCAACGGCATTCATAGGACAGGTGCACAACAGTCCTATAATGCAGGCATAAAGTGTTGAACAAGATACCACAACTAAACACAAAAGGATCAAGTAATTATCATGTTTAATGAGAAATATATAGATCATAAAGTAGCAATTGGGCACCAACGTTTTGGTCCTCATGGACATCATGGTCCTCGGGGCTAAAGGGAGAGAAAGTGAAGGGAAATTAATCTTAAATACCACCACAGCATAAGTGAGGACTACCACATGTGAGACCATCACTGTCCTCTAGGGGCTGAAAAGGGCAGCTATAGGACTTTTGCAGTGCAGAGTTAATTCTTCAAAGAGAAACCATCAGCTGCTAACTAATAAAACTAATCAGCCTGCTCTGAATAGTCAGGAAGTGCTTTAAAAAACTGAAAGCTGTCATGCACAGAGAGGCTATTTTCCCCAGAGAAGGGGGGAGATAGGAGTGCTCCCCAGCTGCGGAAGCTGGTAAAAGAGGGACCTACAAGGAGTTTTTCTGGGCTTTGGTGGGGCCGAGTTCCCCTAAGATGGAAAGGACGCAAGGCCTGTGCTGAAGCAGGGACGTCTGCTCCGGAGGACTTGTAAAAAGATAAGCAAAAACCCTTTGTTATTGCAGTGTACAAAGACTGTATAGATTGTTGCATTTGCCAGGGCATGTTTTAGTTGGGAACTAGTATAGTTGGCCAGCGGGCTTTAGAGAGGGCTGAAGACAAGTCAGTTAGTTTCTCTAACTGGAATAGGATTTTATTTTATTATTTGTTTTTCTTAAAGGGACGTTGGGTCTGTTGTATGATTTAATCCCTGTAAATAAACCCTGCATAGAAAATACAGTGTTTCCGGCCTCAAATTGGTACAAAAGAGACTGCAACTTGGTGTGTGCATCACAATATGGCGGAGTTTAATGCAGGCAGTCAAAAAGGCACTGAGTAGCGGAAACTGTGGGTTTGAAGATAAATGCAGGGATTTAAAATGGCGGCCCAACTGAAGTGAAAAGCTAGCAAAGTTTGTCCCACTGTGTATGACCAGTTGTGCTTAAAGCATACACAGAGAATGTGTGAAGTATGGATGCAATAGCACACAGAAGTCAGTAGATGAAGATATGTTAAGACACTGAACTCAAGCATAAAGAAAAAATTTATTTTGCTTAAGCAAGTGAATTTACAGCTAGCAAGTGCTGAGTGTAAAGTTTGCCGGCCGGGTATGAAATGGTTGCTGTGTAAAGCTAATGCCTTTTGCTGAAGTGAGTGACTTTGCAGCTAGCAAATGATGTGTGTAAAGTTTGCCCTGTCTGGTATAAAAGATAGTGAAAATGGATTTCTGCAAAGATGTTGCCCTAAGAAGAACTGAGAAGGTTCAAACATTGTAAAGCAAGTACAACTCATGTGTTGTGTAAAATCTGCCCCGTTGGGTGTGGAAAAAAAGGGGAATTTTAAAATGGCTGACGTCAAATGTTTGTGGTGCAGTGTACGTAACCATACAAAACAGTGTTCCTTCAGGCCATACGATTCTGATGATGACTCATACGTGGCCTCAGGAAGAGAGCCGCACCCGCAGATGAAAGCTGCAGAAGTGACTAGCGTCCAGAGCACCGGTCCCCATAACCTTGGAGTCAATGCCCAGGAATTTGGAGCCATGTCGGCTAAAAGGAAACCAGGTGACTTTATAAAGGATTTAGTATGCTGGGTCTGTTAGGAACCAGGTCACCTGGGAGAAGTGTGTCCCCAAAGTCTCTAAATTAAACCGTGGCAACAACTGGCGGTGTCCCTACACCAGACCCGAGATGAGCTACGGCCCAGAGCGCCTGGTGCAATCGTCCCAGGAATGACGACTAGCCTAGAGATGACAAAGGTTACTGCTACCGCCAGATATAGAGAGCCGAGCGAATCAGCGAAAAGAAGTACAGACTGGAAACTATACTAGGAGATGTCCCAAAAAGGTGTGCAATGCTTCATCACAGAGTCTGAAGTTTCTCAGAAAGAGGTTCGCGCGCTCAAAGCAGAGCTGGAACTCTCACACCATGAGGTCTACGCTCTCAGCACAGAGGTCTGTGAGTGCAAGGAATATGTGGAAACTGATAAAAATGAGTGTGTGCCCAGTACCACTGATGTCTCTGGAGCTACTAAAGCAAAGAGAAAGAAAAAGAAAAGTATTTCTCAAGTCACAGAGGAAGTGACCGAACCCTTTAAGCCTGCGATATCAGGATAACAAGCGTCAGAAAGGTGCCGAGACGTGCTGCAGACCGGAGTGACGGGCAAAATTGTCACTGGAATGACAGCAAAGGAAAAGAAGGAGCAAAGGGAAGCTAAATCCTTGATACAGGATAAAGAGGCCTTAGTTACATAGTTACATGGCAGAAGAGGTTGAAAAAAGACGTGCGTCCATCAAGTTCAACCTATGCTAAATTTAGACAACAGATACTTTATCCTATATCTATACTTACTTATTGATCCAGAGGAAGGCAAACAAAAAACCCCAGTGACATATCATTCAATGATATCTCATAAGGGGAAAAATAAATTCCTTCCTTACTCCAAGAATTGGAAAATCGGATTAATCCCTGGATCAACATCCTTCCCATGTATACTTATTTGGTATATCCCTGTATACCTTTCCCATCTAAAAATATGTACAACCTTTTTTTGAACAAATCTATTGTATTTGCCATCACAGTCTCCATGGGTAATGTATTCCACATTTTAACTGCCCTTACTGTAAAGAACCCTTTCCTTTGTTGCTGGTGAAATTTCCTTTCCTCCAACCTAAAGGGATGGCTCGAGTCCTTTGTACTGTTCTTTTGAAAGCTCCCTGTACTGTCCCCGAATATATTTGTATATAGTTACCATATCACCCCTTAGACGCCTCTTTTCTAATGTAAATAAATCTAATTTAGCTAGCCTCTCCTCATAAGTTAGATTGTCTATCCCCTTTATTAATTTGGTGGCTCTTCTCTGCACTCTCTCTAGTTCCATAATGTCTTTTCTTAGGATTGGTGCCCAAAATTGTACTCCATATTCAAGGTGTGGTCTTACAAATGCTTTGTAAAGGGGCATAATTATGTTTACTTCCCTTCCATCCATTGCCCGTTTGATGCAAGATAAGATCTTGTTTGCCTTTGCAGCTACTGCATGACTTTGGGCACTATTGCTAAGCCTGTTGTCTACAAGCACTCCTAAATCCTTCTCCATCAAGGATTCCCTCCAATATATCTCCATTTAATTTGTAAGTTGCCTTTTTATTCTTGCATCCCAAATGCATAACCTTACATCTATCTGTATTAAACCTCATCTGCCATTTACCTGCCCACGTTTCCAGTCTCTCCAAGTCCTTCTGAAGAGAAATTACATCCTGCTCTGATTCTATTACCTTACACAATTTAGTATCATCAGCAAAGATGGAGACTTTGCTCTCGATCCCAACCTCAGGATCATTAATTAACAAGTTAAAAAGCAGGGGTCCCAGTACCGATCCCTGAGGTACTCCACTCATGACTTTAGCCCAACCTGAAAAAGTTCCATTTATGACAACCCTCTGTTGTCTGTCCTTTAACCAGTTTTCAATCCAGGTGCATATATTATTACTGAGTCCAATTTTCTTTATTTTGTACACCAACCTCTTGTGTGAAACCGTATCAAAAGCCTTTTCAAAATCTAAGTAGACCACATCAACTGAATTACCCTGGTCTAAATTCCTACTTACCTCCTCAAAGAAACAAATAAGGTTAGTTTGGCAAGATCTATCCTTCATAAATCCATGCTGACTATTACTAATAATTTTGTTTTCCATTAGGTATTCCTGAATATTATCCCGTATTAAACCTTCAAGTAGTTTCCCTACTATTGAAGGTAGGCTTACAGGTCTGTAATTTCCCGGTTGTGATCTAGCTCCCTTTTTAAAAATAGGCACCACATCTGCTTTACGCCAATCTTGTGGTACTGAGCCTGTGGAAATGGAGTCTTTGAATATTAAATATAATGGTTTGGCTATTACTGAGCTTAACTCCTTCAAGCCGCTTATGAACTTCTTCCTCAGTTAACCAATTGTTCATTAATATGGAGGTTGTGGCTTGCTCCTGCGGCACTACTATTGAACTTGATTCTTCCATGATAAAAACAGAGGCAAAGAATTTGTTTAATACCTCAGCTTTTTCCTTATCTCCAATAATCTGCCTACCCATCTCACACTGAAAGGGTCCTATATTTTCTTTTCTCATTTTTTTGTTATTAAGGTACTTAAAGAACTTTTTAGGGTTGACCTTACTTTCTATTGCAATCCTTTTTTCATTATCCATTTTTGCTCATTTGATTGCCCTTTTGCAATTTTTGTTACATTCCTTATAATTCTGATACGATGTCTCCGTCCCTTCTGACATAAAGAATCTAAACACCTTCCTCTTCTTATCCATTTCCTCCCCTACCTGTTTATTTAGCCACATTGGTTTTGACTTATTTCTTTTATACTTATTACCCATGGGTATACACTGATAAGTGTGCTTTTCTAACAATGTTTTAAAGACTGCCCATTTATCTTCTACATTTTTCCCTGCAAAAACATCATCCCAGTGTATTACTTGTAGATTAGACCTCAGTTTATTAAAATCTGCCTTTCTAAAGTTTAAGGTCTTTGTTGAACCCAAGTAATCTGTTTTTTAATAATTTATTTCAAAGAGACCATGTTATGATCACTGTTACCCAAATGTTCCAGGACTTGAATATTTGTTACTACTTCTACATTGTTTGATATGACCAAATCCAGAACTGCCCCTCTCCTAGTTGGTTCCTCAATAATTTGCATCATATTTTCTTTAAGCACCCCCAAAAACATGTTTCCTTTTGTTGTAACGCTAATCTCATTGCCCCAGTCTATGTCTCGATAATTAAAATCCCCCATTATGCAAACATGACCCAGTTTTGATGCCTTCTCCATTTGCAAAAGTATTTTAGCTTCCACAATCTCACAGATATTTGGTGGTTTATAGCATATTCCCACAGACATTTTCTTTATACTTTTACCTCCACTGCTTATTTCTATCCACAAAGTCTCTACATTTTCATCATTCCCTTCATAGATATCATCCCTTATAATAGGTTTTAGATCCGGTTTAACATATAAACATACTCCACCTCCGCTTCTATTTGTTCGATCCTTCCGAAAAAGAGAATAACCCTCTAAATTAACTGCCCAGTCATGAGTTTCATCCCACCATGTTTCAGTAATGCCTATGATATCATACTGCTCCCTTGCAGCTATTAATTCAAGCTCCACCATTTTATCTGTCAGGCTTCTTGCATTAGCAAGCATGCATTTAAGTTTTTTTCAGCCTGTACTATAATCTTATCTGCTCCTTCCTTTCTGCGCCCACTTTGTTTAGTCTTTAGAAGTTTTCTAGTATTATCTGTATTTACTATGGGTGTCTCACTGCTTGTCAAACTCACACTTGCCCCCATTCTGCCTCCATACCCCTTGTATCCTCCTCTATTCCATTTAGTTCATTATCTGTTTGATTCCCCTCCCCCCTCCATCCTTGTTTAAAATCTCCTCCAACCTTTTTAGCATTCTCCCGCCTAGCACAGAAGATCCCTCTTCATTGAGGTGCAATCCGTCCCTAGAATGTAGATGGCACCTCTCAGAAAAGGAGTCCCAGTGCTCTAAAACCCCAAACCCCTCCTTCCTGCACCACTTTCTTAGCCATGCATCAACCTCCCTGATCTCTGACTGTCTCCATGCGGTAGCGCACGGCACTGGTAGTATTTCAGAAAATACTACCTTGGAGGTCCTTGCCTTAAGCTTTTGGCCTAGATCCCTGTAATCATTTCTTAGGACCCTCCATCTTTCTCTAACTTTGTCATTGGTGCCAAGAGCGCCGGGTCAATCCCAGCCCCCCCCCCCCCAACAATCTGTCTACCCGATCCGCAATGTGCTGAACCCGAGCACCCAGGAGACAAACTGTTCAGTTCATGTGGTCCCGGCAACAGATTGCCCTATCTACCTTCCTAATAATGGAGTCCCCTACCACCACAATCTTTCTTTGTTATCTACCTTCCTAATAATGGAGTCCCCCACCACCACAATCTTTCTTTGTATCTGAGCATCCTGAGTTCTCACTGTGCTGGAGGAACTATTCCCCTGGCTGCTAGAGGAATTATTCTCCCCCAGCCTTGCCATTTCTGCCCCAAAATTCCCAATATCTTCACTCAACATGGCAAATCTATTGGTATGTGTCAGATCAGAAACGACCTGCCTCTCCCTATTGCCCCTGCTTCCCCTTCTAACTGTCACCCAGCTACCTACCTGCTCCTCACTAACAGCAACCAAGCTACCTACCTGCTCCTCACTAACAGCGCCACCATCTGCAACATTAGTCGAAGCAAGGGCCTGCTCAGTGAGCTCTAAACCCCTTTCAGGATTGCCAATGTCCCTCAATATCGCAAGTTGCCTCTTCAGATCAGCAATCTCTGACTCTAAAGAGACCACCCGCTCACACTTCCCACAGCGGTATGCTCCTTGGAACAGCTGCTCCAAGTGCACATACATGTGGCAAGATGTGCATTGAGTGGCATTTTCAAATCTGCTCATTCTAGCAACTATGAAGTTTAGAAGTACTAACAGTAAACTGTACGTCAATATACTAAACCTTGTTTAACCGCTTCCTTGTTCAACCTGCTTCTGGTTCTAACTGTACACTATAAACAACCAGCACTTAAAATCAACCACACAGATCAAGTCAGTATACGCAAGCTCAGAATTCGTTAGAAACCTCTGTTTAAATAGGGACACCCACCAGGTGTGTTAGGTTATCAATTAACTAAACCCACACACTGCAGGTGTGTTAGGCCAGCCAATTAACCAACCACACCCACTCTGCCTCAGGCAGGAGAAAGGGAAAAAAAGTTACAGGCTTCAAATTACAACACACGTTAAAATAAATTAACCCACTGCACACTCCCCAAAAACAGCCACCCCTGCTAGTATACACAGCACTTCCCTTTCCTTCTGGTTCTAACTGCACACACTTTAAACAACCAGCACTTCAAATCAACCACACAGATCAGTCAGTATACGCATAGTTGCTGCATTCCAAACTGCCCGCCATGATTATGAAGTCCTGTGGGAGCAATTGAATAAGGAGCGAGTAGTGAATGCCGAGTTACACAGGTGTATACTCCCAGCTATACGTGAGCATGAGGCTTTGAAGAAAACACAGATTCTCATACCAAGTGAGTTGGAGGAGGTGACGACAATTCTGGAAAAGGCCAACACCTCAATTGCTACCATGGATGAAAAGCAGAACAAGTCTGACAAACTAATTGCTAATCTGAAATAGAAATATGGGAAGGCTCTACAAGAGGTGCACAATCTCAGCACAGAGGTGGACACTCACACCATGAGGGCCACTGTCTAAATACAGATCTGGGTACTTTGAAGGAGGCCAATAAGACTGTCCTAAGGGGTTTAGAGACTGTAAAGATGGAGAATCTAAACCTGAAGGAAGAGGTTTTAAACCTGACTGGTCAGGTCAGTGAAGGGACTAAGAAGCTTCTCCAAGCACAGAAAGAGAAGACGCAATTGGTGCAAGAAAAATTAGAAGTGCAGGAAGCACTGGAGAGCACAGAAAGAATGCTAAAAAAAAAAAAAAAGAACATGTCTCTCTGGAGCAGCGTACACAAGCAGAGCATATACTGCAGTGCCAGCTGGAAGAGCTAGTGCGCATCTACAGGAGGCCAATGTGACGGTAGGGAGGGTTTGGCCCGGGATTAACGGGGTTACCCCAAAGGGCCCCCCTCTAACCTCGCCAGGGAGACAAGGGGTTAACTGGGCTGAGGCCCAGAACTGTGACTTAACCCTTGTTAAATAACATGAAAATGCTTATTCCCCTGTGTAAATGTATTCTCCCCTGTTCCCCTGTCCCATTGTAATATCTGGGTTAATCAGTACCTGCATAACACACACACTGGATCATCAGGGGTTAACTGTGTAAGCCCAGTGGGCTAACTAATGCGTTATCTGTGTATTCCCTTTGCCTCATGGGCCTGCAACTGCCTGTGTCAGCGTGTAAGTGGATTGCCTTGTATGGGTGGCCTCTTATGAGAAATAGCTGCAGGGCAGGGATGTTTGGAGCATGAGGGGAAAGGGGGGGGATATATTTTAACCTGTCTTGCCTGCCAGCAAGGTATTCTTAGCTGGTGTCTTAGAGAAGAGAAGGTTTTAGAACCCCACATGATAGATGCCGCCTCAGGGAAAACCCCCAAGTACCCACATATTGAAAATATAACTTTGTCATAAGAGGGACATATATTTTTGATAAAGTGACTTTTTGCAGTTTTTGAAATACACAGGCAGAATGCTAATGGTGTGCTAATGTACAGGCAGAATGCCTGCCTTTGTAATGCATGAGGAACCAAATGGTGCCTCATATGAGTCTAGTCACGTGTGATATTCACTGGAAGTGTCTATCAACAGAGAGGTGTGACACCGAGTGATCAACAGGTAATGACCTAATTGGTTATGCGAAAAGCTACAAGCCTACTTCAAAAGGTTTTATTGAGGGGGCCAGGGTGGGGCTACCCCAAGCAATATATCTGAATTGATGTCCTTATTAAATATAAGCATATTATGAGATGTCCTTGGCTGAAAAGGATAAGAGTTACATATTTGTAATCATGGGATTTAGTATATCTTTGGGAGTCTAAACACTGTATATGTACCTGCTGCTAAATGCCAGATATTAATATCTCTATTAATGTTCATATTACACTGTAATGTTGGGTATCTCTGCGAACGTCAGGTGTCACAGACTGTATTAATATATCTCACCTGACTGTGTGTATTACGGAACGGAAGTTATGCAATGATTTGCAGTAAATATGAAACTTTGGTTGAGTTCTGAGGAACCCCTGGTGTGATGAGCAGGAAAGGAGAATTTACAAGCCTGGTCATCAAAGACCAAATTGCTAATTGTTATGCTTGGCCTAGGGACCAAGGGAAATGGATGTTTTTGTAAATGTGGTAATTCACACTTCAATGGAAGCCAAAAGAGCTTCAAAGACTTTTTGCTAGCCGTCGCGGCACCTAGGGTTAAAGAGATGAGTTTGACATAGTATATAAGTCAAAGCCACCCTTTACCCAAGTTGTTCATGTTGTTCATGCAAATGTCTTCATGCATGTGTCCTGCCTGTTTTGCTGTGATGTCAGCTGAAATATGGGAGAAGTGGCCAGTCTGTAATCCTGCTGGCTTTCTTGCCATAATCTTTAAGTAAGTGTCTATATTTTGCCTGTTATTTGTACATATTTGCTGTGTTCACCTTTATCAAGGAATAAAATCACTTTATTATATCTTAAGTCTCGTCCCAGTTCAAACCCAGGTATATATATATTTATATATAGTTTTGGTGTAAATTACAGCCTGTCGCAAGCTCTCGTGACAGCCAAGGAGAATCAGTGGTCCTGCAGAAAGAAAGTATCCAGACTGCTAACCAAATACAAGTGCTACAGGAACAGCTGAATACCCAGTATGTCCCAAACAAGCAGCATGAGGAGGTGAAGGCCATGCTGAGCATCACCAGAACATCGTTGGAAGTGGAGCGTAGATGCCAGGTGACTATGTATGAGAGGGATCGGGAGAAGGTCCAGAAACTGGAGCAAGAGCTGGAGAAGCAGAGAGGCAGCTCCATCCCCATGAGTCAGTTTGCCAAGGAGAAAGAGGTCTGGAAAACGGAAGCAGCAGCGATCCTAGCGAAAAAACTGCAGAGCTCCAAAAGATGAAGGAGGCACTGATGCAAACCCAGAGCATGCACGGGGAAGAGGTGAAGGCCCTGAGAGGGGACTGGCAGGATCAGATTGAAGAGTTGCAGATGCCTGAGCGTGAGATACACCCGTCCATCGGGTGGCTTGACTGACATTGCGCTATGAAACCGAGATGGCCAATACCCGCGAGCTGCTGGACCACACGGCCAATGAGAGGGCCCGACTGCAGCTTGAGCTGGACAAGGAAGGAGCCCCAATAGCTGCAGGCCAGAAATGGAAAATGTGAAGCCGGTTCAAGCCTTGTGCTGAATCAGCTGACAGATATGGAATCGCGACTCAACGCCAAAGAAGCTGAACTGGCAGATGCACTGAGTGAAAAAAGAAATGCAGAACGACACCTTCAAGATGTGAGGAAGGACCTGGAGTCTGAGCGTGCTGGTGGCAAGTTGGCAGAGAAACAAAAGCGTGATCTGGACAAAGCACTCGAGGCCCTAAAGACTGAGCATGATGCTACCTTAGACTATACTGCTGCTCAGCAGGAGGTTTCTCAGCTGAAGTTGGAGAAAAAGCTATTGGCCCGGACCAAGCGTCTGTATCCCACAGAAACTAATGCCTGTGAAGACAAGGGTACAGTGAGACCTGGGGACACCACTCAGTTGAAAAACAAGGTTACAGAGTTTGAACCACCTGAGCAAGTGAGGGGCTCCAGGAAGTGTGACTGCAATACCGTTGCAGTACTACAGTCTACTTTCCACAAGACATGGAATAGGAAGACAAAGTTGCGATGGAGTAGCACAGTAATGTGAAAGAATTATTGACAGGAGGGCTATGGAGAAGACAAAGGGTCTGGGGTTACTGGTCTTTCATCTTGTCTCCTCTATTGTATGTGTGTATGTCTGACAAGTGTTTATTGGTCATTCTGTGTACAGAGTGGAATGTGTGATTGGGCAAGGTTTGTTCTGCGATTATCCCAGGTAAATCATGTACTCCCCTAGGAATTTGGGTGAAACAAGTATTATGGGATGGTTGCAATGTGCAATGTGGAGCTTGTGGATTGGGTGAAGGGATAATATATGCATATAAGATAAGGGTTAAATATAATGTATAAATACTGAGACTGGGATGACCCCACCTCAGAACACACTGAAACAGCTTGTTGAGGTGTCATCTCCTTGTGCACTCGTAAATAAAGATTTTTTGATACTCACTGAACCTGCCTGCAGTTCTTGGTACCAGGGGTACCCCAGAAAAGGTTGCAATCACAGTAAGAATCCAGTCATACAGTACTGCAGTACCCATGGGACCCAAAGTTGATTCTTTGCCAGGAAGGCAGCCGCTGTGAAGAGACAATCGTGAATGGGACGGAAGTGTGTCCATGATCATAAGATGAGAAAGACCTCACAGATTGTCCAGCGACACTCCCAACGTAGTAAGTTAAGGAGTCAAAACACAAAGGCCCAAGCCTACGAGCCTGACAACTGTAATAGAGAGGCGCCATGGGGTGCACTTGGGGTTAATGAGAATCCTGCCCAAGTTGAAGTACTGAAGATAAATGGTGTGGAACCCAACAATGAAAGTACGCTGATGGAGAAAGGTTCAAAAATCATCACCGCTAAAGCGGAGTTGCTGTCTTCACAAGAGAAGGCCAAACACATACTGGCAAGTGAACGCAATGAGCTGACCGTGCTCAAGGCTCTTCAACAGGGTAAGGGAGACTCTGAGTACAAGAGGAAGAAGACAGAGATGCATTTTTAGGATAGCAGATCAGGGTCTCAGAGCAGCATTGAGTTCTGGCAGAGAGAGCTGGCAGACAGCAGGATGCTCAGGAACCTTTGCAAAAGGGGACACAACAGAGACGGAGCTTCAACCCAAAAAAACAGTGTTTCCAGTCTTAAATTGGGACAAAAGAGACTGCAACGTGGTGTGGGAATCACACACAGTAGAATGGCGGTGAGCGGAACAGAACGTGGGTGTTATCTCAGAGCGTTTATGAAGCGTGATCTTGGAATGTGACAAGACGGGTAGACATATAATGGAAATATCAAATAGGGAACTTAAGGGCACTGACATAATTTTACATTTTACAAATGTAGCTAACAAATAAATGGTAACAGAGAAAATTGTATATGCGCCCCGTTTTGAATAAATGCAATAAAAGAATTCATCTTCAAACACACCCCACAAGGTCATGTGACAGCATCAAAAGTGACAGATATGTTTTCCAATATGATATAAAAAAAGAAGTCATAAAAACCTCCCATTATAATGATACCCTAAAGTCCAGCTGGGTCCAATCACAACTGAAATCCCATCAAAATGTGTATATCATAATGAAACATTAGTAAACATTAAGATGGAAAGAGGATATCAATTGAATGGTAATAATTCATAAAAATTGGTGCTAAAAGCCAAATCAAGGGAGCAAAAAATACAATGCTAAAATGAATAAAAACTTGATCTGTCATTCCGTCTAATCATGATTCATGAGACATCTGTAAGAATTCTGCTCGATCTGTGCCAGGTTTTGCTGCAGTTTGAGTTTTTTGCCTGCCCTTTTTGCTCAATTTGGCCATTTTTTTAATGGCAGCCTGCTATATAAAGCCACGGCCCCAGTGTCCTGCTGCACATATGAAAGCTGCGATCTGCGGTCTTTGGTTGAGCTGCAGGAGAACGCGATGGGGGTGGCGTGGCAGGGACGTGACCATGACGTCACGCGGCCGGTTCATCCTCATTGGTTGAACCGCCACTGTGATGTGGCCACCGTGCTGTCGCCACTAAAAAAGACAAAAATCTTTTCTTTAACAAATTTGGTCGCACATCGCGATCTCTCCATGCGTGTGCAGGCAGCTACTGGGCCCTGCACCATAGAGTGGCGGATCTTGTTTCCACCACGCAGGCCATAGAACATGCAGCAGCTAACACTGAGGGCCTAGCCTAAGGCTACAGTTCCTAATGGGAGTCGCCGAGCAAAGTTCTTAGTTTTACAGCTCCTGTCAATCTTTGGGCCGTTGTATAGTTGGTGCGTGCGCGAATACTCATGCACGAGATGCACACATTTTGTGTGTACTGGTCTGTGCTATGAGCGACGGGTAGGTGTGGCTATGACGCACACGGGTAGGCGTGGCCATGACGTCACACCATTCTTCACACATACACAAACAGCCACAATAACCAAAACCAAAATGGCTGAAACTATTTATGAAATGCTCCTATTTCTCATTGAGAATATACTGTATACATGCAGACTGCTGCCTTTTCTGGCAGGCAGACCAATGTTCATCCAATTAATCGTCTTAGAAAAAC
Organism: Ascaphus truei; assembly: GCF_040206685.1. Taxonomy (NCBI): domain Eukaryota; kingdom Metazoa; phylum Chordata; class Amphibia; order Anura; family Ascaphidae; genus Ascaphus; species Ascaphus truei. The sequence goes on along the minus strand of NC_134484.1, from coordinate 290,933,779 downwards.
CCAGGGTGAGTTTGCTACTTTATATGCAGAGCTTCGGAAGCATGATACAACATTTTTTCAATACATGTGAACGAGCATCAGCACATTTGACAATATTTTGGGATGTATTCACGACATGATTTGTCCAGTTCAGACCAATTTTTGCCAAACTATTCGTCCAGAAGAAAGGCTTATGATCACTTTGCGGTAAGTATGTATGTGTATACATATATAAAACGAAAAGAAGACAGTGCGGCTCCCATAGCATAATACTGTAATGTATTTTAATAATAGTATTGCTGCTGAATTACGGACACTTACAAAGGTAAAATAAATATAAGCAGTGGTATAGAACTGAACACATCACCGTACAGCAATCCGTTTTGCCGCTCCACGTGTAGTGTGTTCAACAGACTCTCGTTACAGACGCCAGGAGGGTGAACGCGCACCAGATCTCGTCCTGGTGTTCACGTCACGCGAGAGTTTGTGACCGAGTAGTACATCCGATACAGGAACAATGGACGAGGCTCTAAGCACTGTTCCAATAGAGAATGGAACAGACAGACACCGGGCACCGGAATGTGGCAAACAGACGGCAAAAGCACTTTGGATGCAAATAGTGTTTAAAGTCCAATATGACTCCTTCCCTACGCGTTTCGTCGCTACATGCGACTTCCTCAGGGGAAGCAGTGAAACTGCTGCGACACCACATATATAGGCAAGTGCATAATAAAATATTTAAAACACATGAATGATAATTGAATAATTGATAATTGACTTCTTGGGGCTGGGTGGGGAAGAAATGGAAAAAACATAAGGTAAAGAAAAAAAGACCATGAAAATACATGAACATAAAAGATACACATGAAAAATATAAAATATAATTAAACATTAAGGGAAAAAATATATATATATATTATAATAAAAAAAATGTAATGAATAGAAAAAAAAAATGTAATGAATAGAAAAAAATGAAAGCGTATATATATATATATATATATATATATATATATATATAATAACTACATATACATAATATTAATAAAATGAATAGAACATATAATAAGAACAAATAATAAAAAAAATATATACATATCTATTACAAAATACAAGTATAAAATGCACGATAAGTGGATATTGTGTTTTAAGGCCTCTAAAATACAGCCTCATGCACAATAAAAACAGCAATATTCCACGTCGTGCAGTATACAACCAAAGAAAGGGAACACATTCAGATACTGCACCGACACACTTTATTCGAGCAAATACCCAGTATGTACCTGGCAGATACCTGGAATGCGCCACTCCTCACCTCTGACAAGCCCCGTTGCGTTTGCCTTCCCAGCCTGGGTTCATGCCTGGCTGACGGGCGGCTGATCTGTTAAATGATAATGATTAGGATTTAATAGGCTGCAATGCTTCGCGTGTCTACCAGATGGCATAAATTCATGAATGGTAATGCAGTATATATATATATATACTGTGCAGTATTGCAGCCAGCGGGAATAAAATGCTTCAATCCCTGCTTGGAAAATACCTCAATGCACTCGGGCAGAAAACAGTCACAAACCTCAATATACCCGGGTATACCCGAATTCGTGGGACTAGCCGAGCTCGAATAAAGTGTGTCGCCAGTGTATGCATCAAACCATCTAAAATCTATAAAACCAAAACAACCCCTCTCAATCATATATGACAATATAGGCAAAATACCACATTCTTAATATATAAATCTGCACATGAATATGCAATCATAATGAGAGATGGATGAGAAGTATTGTATATAAAAAAGATTAAAAAGTAATATTCCAATTCAACAATATATGTTTAACATATCTAGATATTTTTCAGAAGTGTCTCATAAAATTATTAAAAGATATAATGATATCATATAGAGCTCTTTATATGAACAACAGAACGATGCAGTCAACAAATGAGCAAGGAGGCCGGGGGAAATATTACACCAACGTACTTGTGTCAATGTGTTCATTGAACCCCTTGGGCGACAAAGTGTCCAGTGTATAAATCCAGATGGTCTCTCTAAGACACAACCTCCTAAATCTATCACCCCCAATCAGAGATAATGACACATGCTCAATCCCCCTAATGGTTATAGATGCAGGATCTTTGTTGTGGCACATGGAAAAGTGTTTAGAGAGACTATGAGCTAGATTACCATTAATAACATTGCATCTGTGCTCTAAAAACCTAGTACTCATAGGACGAATAGTTCTCCCTATATACTGGGGACCACAAGAGCACGATACAGCAATCCGTTTCGCTGTCCAGTTCTATACCACTGCTTATATTTATTTTACCTTTGTAAGTGTCCGTAATTCAGCAGCAATACTATTATTAAAATACATTACAGTATTATGCTATGGGAGCCACGCTGTCTTCTTTTTGTTCACGTGATCGCGGCCTGTAAACCAAGCAGAGCAGAGGGATACCGGCACCCCCTAAAGGGGCCTGTATCTCGGGGAGCAGGGGGTCCCCGGACCTGAAACCAGTGCGGTTCTGCTCCGGAGACCCTCTGCACATGTACAGTATCAATAAAACACATATATAAATAAACACTCGTTCTTTACCTTAGCGGCTATGCGCTATGGTAAAGAAGCAGCATTTCTGTATTTTTAATAATATTTTACAGTGAGCAGGGGGTTCCCTGAGCCAGAAATTAATGCTCAGGGACCCCTCCTGCTCCTGCTCAATATTATTAAAAATACAGAAATGCTGCTTCATTACCATAGCGGATAGCCGCTAAGGCAATGAAGGGGTTAACCCACCGTGCCCGCTTTATTGTGGGTAGCGGGGGTGGGTGAAGGGGGTATTTGGCCCTTGGTGTGAGTTTAGGACTTGCGGGGGGGGTTGCAGGTGCACTTAACCCCTTCACGACCGTAGCAGTTAATACCGCTACGGTCATGAAGGGGTTAAGCCCTTCCGCTACCCCCCCGCAAGCCCTAAACAAGCACCGTTGGGGCTAATACCCCCTTCACCCACCCCCACTACCCACAATAAAAAAAAACTACACTAACATTTTTATTGATAGTGTAGATGTGCAGGGGGTCTCCTGACCTGAACCGCATTGTTTTCAGGTCTGGGGACCCCCTGCTCCCCGAGATACAGCCCCCTTTATGAGGTGCCGGTATCCCTCTGCTTGGTTTAAAGGTCCCGATCACGTGACCGCGGCCTGTAACCCAAGCAGAGGGATACCGGCACCCCCTAAAGGGGCCTGTATCTCGGGGAGCAGGGGGTCCCCAGACCTAAAACCACAGCGGTTCAGCTCCGGAGACCCTCTGCACATCTACACTATCAATAAAAATGTATTTTAAGTGTGGTGACGTCACACCACATGCCAGCCTGATTCGGAGCTCCCTATTCCCCTCCATGAAAAGGTGCTAGAACGAGCATAAAAACCACCACAAAACTAACCAAAACGAGAGGGCACTAAGAGCTAAGCTCAAGGATGGCTAAGCACCAAAAAAAGGGACCCATGCAGAGTGTCTCAGCTTATTTCACGCCGTCGAAGCGCCCGGGAGACCAGGAGGAGCTGAGCCAAGATGGCGCCGACCCCAGCGTGGCAAGCACTCCCGCCCGCGAGCAGCAGATCCCGGAGAACATCACAGCTAGCCACCTGATCACTAAAGATTTTTTGGAGGACTACATGACCCAAATGTTCTCCAAACTCAGAAAAGATGTCAGCCAAGACTTTAATAGTGCTATAAATAAAATGAAAAAGGATATCACCGAAATCTCCCAAAGAACAGATTCCCTGGAGAGCAGGGTGGAGGAAATAGAAGCGGTTCAGTCCTCGGCCGAGGACGAGATTAACCGACTTAACCAGGAGATAAACCGCCTAAAGGATGGATTAGAGGACCAAGAGAACCGGGACCGACGTCAGAACTTAAGGTTCCGGAACATCCCTGAGTCGGTTCCCGCAGAAGCCCTCACATCTTACCTTCAGGATCTCTTCCAGCACCTGGTACCAGACCTAAAAAAGGAAGATATGGAGCTAGACCGAGCCCACAGAGCCCTCGGTCCAAGACGAGAAGACCCAAAGAGACGCAGAGACGTCATCGCTCGCTTCCACTCATACACCACCAAGGAGAAAATAATAACCAAAAGCAGAGGAATGAACCAAATTCCGTTCCAAGGCGAGCAGCTTCAAATATACAACGACTTATCCAGAATAACTATCCTCCGTCGTCAAGAACTTAAGCCGCTGACCCAGCACCTGCAAAACCACAATGTGCGCTATAGATGGGGCTTCCCCTTTAAACTAAGCGTTCTCGCTAAGGGTAAGCTCCATTCTATCACCCACATCGATGACGCACCGGGTTTCCTGCGACTCCTGGACTTACCACCCATCCAGAGACGAGGCCGAGACGAGGATGACGAGGAAGCCAATCTACCCCCACATCAACGCGGTTCCAGGTCCTCAGAACGCCTAGCCCAGCAGAAGACGTCCAAGACCCCATCAGGATCCTAAAGAGGAAAAGACAACAGCACAAGACAAGCCGTGCTGACACCCAGCCCAGCTGAGATGACATCGCCAGAAAGCTCGGGACAGTATCACTGCCCCCTTTACCTGTTCCCCTGAGGCTTCTACCAACATAACTCCACGATACCTGCAGAAAGAATCACGTCCCCCCCCCACCCCCACAATCTCCCCCACCTCCCCCCCCCCACACCCCCCCCAAACAGCTCCAGGCTACACGCATGCACTTTAGCCCCTCTCCCCCACCCCCCAGCCCCACCCCTGTCCCACCTCCCCTCGTATCCCCCCCCTCTCTTCCCCCCCTCTCTCCCCCCCCTCTCTCCCCCCCCAGCAGAACACTACCCCGATTCAAAACCTCACCCTTGAGCTTCCCATAAGCTTACCCTAGCCCCGCCCCCCGGCCCTCCCTCCTTCCCCCTCTGCAACGAGTCCAAAAGCAGGCATCCCCCCCCCCATGTCCCCTACTTACCTTAACAGGAGACTCGGGGAGCAGGACACGCAGAGGGGAAGGACGGAGCCCTCCTAGGGACACAGCGGAAGAAGGGTAAAGTACAGCAAAATAAATAAATAAATTACTATCACTAACAAATAAAAATAAGGAGACGCAGCTCCACAGTGCTAGCCCTGGGGAGTCCCAGACCCCAAAGAGCACTCCCCAGACCCCCCCTCCCCTCCAATCCACACTCCGCAATGCCCCCCCCACTGTTCTCCCAATCCCGCTCCAGCCGACTACTCAGTGCACCCCCCCTGCCTAAACCTCCCCCCCCCACCACCCCCCTCAACGCCTCAGACCCAGCTACATGCACAACACATAGAGAACAACTGAACGCCCCATTTCCCTCACCCACACTCCCTCCCCCCCCCTCCACCGCCCTAGACAACCTCCATCCCCTACCAGAATCGAGTACCCCAAAGATTTCTGCCCCCCTTACCCTCACCCCCCCACCCCCTTCCCTTCTTCTCTCCCCCCGCACTCGCCCTAACCCCCCCCCCCCATCTCCCCCTCTGAGACCACACAGACGCGGAAGAAACTCCGGTCCCCCCCCCTACCTACCTGGAGGGCGAAAACTGAAGTCCAGCCGGTGAAAGAACACAGGAGAATGAACAGCACCCAGCACCAGCCTAGGAGTCTGCCGGGTACAGTAAAACTGAAAGGAACAATATATAGACAGACTTGTCCATGTGAGGGCGCTCTCCCATTAGATTTCAGATTGAGACTTTCAGTCAAAAGAACCTCACAGATATAATGTCGCCTAAACTCTCACATAATAAATACTCCCCCCTCTTTTTTCTACTATCACCCCCCTCCCCCCTCCCCTCCTTTCCCCCTCCTTCTTCCCACCCCCCCCCTCCTATAACCCCCCTCCCCCCACCCCCCCCACGCATACGAACTCAACAGGCGCCCCACCCCTTTCCCCCCCCCTCCTCTGCACCTCCCCACCCCCCACTTTTCCCCCCCATATATGAAACAAGAAGTCAGCGACGAGACGACAAAATGAAGAACTAGAGGGGAGCCAGTATATTAAGAGGTCCCCCTCTCTCTCTCAATATTATTAGGATGGTATACAAATGTACGATACTGTTGAAAATGTTATGTGAATACTGCTGCGGCACAGTTTATTCGAGCATTTGCCCGTTCTGTGCCGCAGCAGTAGCCTGGCGCGCGCCCGAGAGTGACGGGCGCGCGCCGAAGCAGCGGAAGAGCGCCCTCCGATCGGGGCGCTCTCCCTACCGCTGCCGGGTCCGCCGGGTCCCCCGGAACCCCCTGCCGCTGTCCCGCGATCGCGGGACACCAGGGCTCCCTCGGGGAGCCCCTGGACGCGCGTGCAGGGGGCGCACGCTCCCGAAGACGCGTGACCGCGCGTCTATGACGCGCGGCACGCCGAGGGGCGGCCACTAGCAAGCCGGGAAATCTCCCGGCTTGCGGATCTGGCCGCAGTGTAATAAACTGTGTCGCCAGTGTATGCATCCCCTGCGGATTCCCCTCCCCCTCCCAACCCCCCCCCATCCTCTGCCCTAGTACCCCTCCTGCTCCCCCCCCTCCCCCCTCCCTATAATAAGCTATTTAGCGAACTAAGTGATTACATAAGCTTAACCCAGGTAAACACATACAGAGCCTCAGAGTAAGCAGGTCAAAGAGTCATCTCAGGTACTTAGTATACCAGGACCAATCTAGATAAGGGTACGCCCCTGATTACCACTAGAAACAAAGAAACTACCCATGCCCACCCCCCCAACTAGTGGTCCCCCCCATTTACAGAATGGAGGGTCTAGGGACTAACACAGTGCTCCGAGACAGGCCCATGTCTCCGGAAGTCCCCCCAGGGGCACCCCGCCCCACCTCCTTTTTCACGAAAGTGTCAAAGGTTACTTTTTATAGGCCTACTCAAGGCCCACCCAGTTTTTCCCCCCCCCTTATATGTGTCCCTCCCCTACTACCCCTATCCCCAGCGCAAACCCTCCCTCCGCGACCCCCTCTACCGAGGGTTCAGGTCTATCCGTCGCCCCCTGGTTCCGAACTCCTGACATGGGAAAAATAGGAGTCACAGGGCCCAGTGCCCTGAAAACACCATAAGAAAAACAATGGCCTCCATTAAACTAATTTCAATCAACGCCAAAGGCCTTAACTCTGTAAAAAAAAGGAAACTAGTCCTCACAGATCTCAAAAGATCCCGAGGCGATATAGTCCTAATACAGGAAACCCATTTTAACACCCAGACGCCCCCCAACACATTTTAAAATGTATTCCCCCAGGCATACTGCGCCTCCTCTCCTAGCAAAAAAAGAGGAGTAGCTATCCTCTTCAGGGCTGGGGTCCCATTTGTTCTGACAAAATCTCACCAAGACCCCGAAGGACGCTCGCTCATACTCCAGGGCACCTTGGCAGGGTCCCCAATCACAATTGTCAATGTATACGCCCCTAATTCCAATCAAATTCAATTCCTGAACAGCCTACTAGAAACCCTAGACCAACAATCTCTATCCTCTCTGATCATTGGAGGAGACTTTAATATGGTAGCCTCATACAAAAATGATAAATCCGGCCCTGGCCAAACAAGCCCAGACCACACACCCTCCCAGAGCAGCACCCAGGCCCAGAAAAAGGCTAAGCAATTCCGGGATATTATGGAAAGTTACTCACTGATCGATATATGGAGGGCTCAGCACCAGGGCCAGAGGGACTACACTTTCTTCTCCACCCCTCATCAGTCCTACTCGAGGATCGATTATTTTCTGGGCACCAGCAACGTCTTCCGGGCCTCCTCCCAGTCCAACATCGGGCCGATCACATGGTCCGACCACGCACCCATTGATCTTTTATTATCCCTTCCATTTGTCAAACATGCCCAATATAAATGGAAGCTCAATGACTCCCTTCTTAATTGCCCCGACACCGAGACCTCAATTCGCCAAAAGTTGGTATCTTTCTTTAAGTATAACAAAGGCACTGCTTCAACCCCAGCTATGTTATGGGAGGCGCATAAAGCCACTATCAGGGGAGACTTAATTTCTATGGCCTCATACAAAAAAAAAAAAAAACTCAAACTCCAAAAAGAGCTTACAGAAAAAATCTCCCAGTTAGAAGCCCAACATAAAATCTCAACCTCCAAGACGACACTAAAGCAACTAACTCTAGCCAGAGCTGCCCTCAAACATACACAGCTAGAGGAAGTTGAAAAAGCCCTCAGATGGTCTAAACAAAAATACTTTGACAAAGGCAACAAAGCCGACAAGCTCCTGGCCTCGAAGTTAAGGGGTGCCAGAGCAAAAGCCCAGATCGCAAAAATTCAGACAGATAAAGGACAGGTCACATATCTAGAGAAGGAGATAACACGAGAGTTCGCGAAATTTTATTCAGACCTGTATAACCTCCATCCCCCAGACTAGGACCCAGTTAATATCACTAAAATAACCCAATACCTAGAGCAGTGTAGCCTTCCCACACTCACCCCAGAAGAGACTGAGAGCTTAAACAAAGCAATAAATCAAGAGGAACTGTCCCAAGCCATACAATCCCTCAAGATAGCAAAAACCCTGGGCCCAGATGGCTTTTCTAATAGCTATTATAAACTGTTTTTACCTATCCTATCCCCCTACCTCCTCCAAATGTACAACTCGTTCCTACAAGGAGAGCCGATACCCTCTACTATCACAGCAGCAAACTTAGCGATTATTCACAAAGAGGGAAGAGACCCTCTCCTCTGCGGGAATTATAGGCCTATATCCCTGCTGAATACCGATCTCAAAATCTACAGTAAGATCCTGGCAAACAGGCTAAACCCAATTCTCCCTAGACTCATACATGTAGATCAAGTAGGTTTTGTGTCCGGAAGACAGGCCTCCGACAACACACGTAAAATAGTGGATATAATAGACCACGTGAATCTCACTGGGACCAGAGCAATGATTCTAAGCCTCGACGCTGAAAAAGCGTTCGACAGGATCAAGTGGTCCTTCCTAGACCAGACCATGCTGAGGTTTGGATTCTCAGGACCTTTCCTGGAAGGAGTGAGAGCTCTTTACCATAACCCAACAGCATATGTCAAATTGGCAGGTGGGTTCTCGGATCCAATAAAGATCAGAAATGGGACTAGACAGGGCTGCCCACTCTCCCCTCTATTATTCGCCTTAACTATAGAGCCCCTAGCAGCCAAGATCAGGGACGAACCCAACATAAAAGGTATCCAAATTGGAGATAGAGAACACAAAATTTCGCTGTTTGCAGACGATGTGATCTTGACCCTCGCGAACCCCCATACCTCCCTCCCTAACCTTCAACGACACCTGACTCAATTTGGCCAAGTATCTGACTACAAAGTAAACATGGACAAGTCTGAGGCCCTAAATTTATCCCTCCCCCCCAGGACTGGACCCTCATACAAGCCAACTATAAATATCGATGGAGCTCCACCCACATTAAATACTTAGGTGTTAAAATCTCTAATTCCTACAGCTCCCTATACCAATATAACTACCCACCTCTATTTAACCAGATCAAAAAAGACCTAGAGATCTGGAAAAAACACCAAATATCGTGGTTTGGGAGAATCACGGCAGTAAAAATGAACGTTCTCCCAAGACTGTTATATAACTTCCAAACCCTTCCAATCCCGGTCCCACAAACAGCGCTTAAAAACATGCAGTTTCTAATTCTCCAATTTATTTGGAATGACAAAAGGCCCAGAGTCCCTCGGTCAGTGATGCTCTCGTCTAGAGAAAGAGGAGGTGTGGGGGTCCCCGACATTGCAAAATACTACATCGCAGCACAGCTGAAGCAGGCTGTAGTTTGGAATTGCGACCCGGCCCTAGCTTCTTGGTTAGAGATAGAGTCTCACTACGCCTACCCCCTCTCCTTCCAAATGGCAATGTGGCCCACTGGCAGCAGAGGGGATAAACCACCAAGGTTTGCCCTGGGAGCAATGAGATGCACGTGGGAGGTATGGCTTAAATGTAGAGGGAAGTACGGTCTGGTAGCATCCCCCTCACAGCTCACCCCCATCTTCGGAAACCCCAAATTCCCTCCAGGGTGTTCTCCAAGTCAATTTGACCAATTTCAGGGTCACAACATTAGGATGGTGGCCGATCTGCTGCAGAAAGATGAGATCGCTACTTATCAGGTGATTAGGGATAAATACGAGATACAGGGCCTCCACCTATTTAAATATCTGCAAGTGAGACACTTTCTCCTATCCCTCTCACCAACTTCCAAATTTCCTAAATTAACCAGATTTGAAACCCTCTGCGCCAAAACAACCTATCAAAAAGGCCTGATCTCTCAAATATATAAAGGATTAGTACCCCAGTCTGGCCCACCCAACCATAGATATATGCAACGATGGTCCGAGGAATTGGGCCTCTCAATAGATCCGGAGGACTGGGAGGAGATCTGGGAGCAAGCCTCTAAAACCTCAATTTGCACAACAACAAAAGAAAACATATACAAAATTCTATTCCAATGGTACCTGACCCCCGCTAGGCTGAGCCAGATCTACCCAGGCGCAGTTGATCTGTGCTGGAGGGGATGTGGTCAAAAGGGGGACATGGCCCACATTTGGTGGTCATGTCCGGAGATTCAGAAATTTTGGGCCATGATCCAGAGGCTCATACGAGAGGTCACGGGACTAACCCTACCCTTGGACCCGGTGACCCTGGTGCTGAACAAACCTGTTGATGATCTCCATCCACCGATGTCCAGACTTATAACGGCCATACTGACGGCAGCCAGGTGTTCCATCGCTGCCGCTTGGAAGCAGACTAAAGCCCCCTCTAGAACCACTGTCACTAGCAGAATTAACGAAGTTATGTCAATGGAGAAACTGACCGCCCTGCTCCAAAAGAAAATACCCCAATTTCTAAACACCTGGGACCCGTGGCTAACAAAATAAATATACTCATAGGCAGTCGCGGAGGTAGGAGCGCGCCACCCACCCCCCCCCCTCTCTCTCCTAGGTTCCCCCCCCTTCCATGTGTGTCTTCCCCCCTCCCCCTCCTCTCCTCCCCCTCCCCTCCAATCCCCACTCCCAAGAAAATGGAAAAAGTTATTGGGTCCCTGTCAGATTGTTAAAAGCACCACTGTCATGGGATCATGACACCCTTGTATGTACTGTTTGACATGATTGTACCCAATAAAAAAATTGAGTTAAAAAAAAAAATGTATTTTAAATGTATTTATTTATATTCATTTATTTATTTAGATTTATTTATTAATTGTGCTGCTGCTGGAAGTCCTAAACTCACACCAAGGGCCAAACACCCCCCTCACCCCCGCTACCCCCAATAAAAAAAATTCACGCACAGCAGCCCCACAATTAATAAATAAATCTAAATAAATAAATAAATACATGAAGAGAAATAAATATATACTATATATATATACTGTATATATACAGTATATATATAATAACAATCCCTATACATACAGTATACAGTGTATACTGTGTATATATATACTGTATATATATATATATATATATATATATATATATATATATATATATATATATATATATATATATATATACATACATATATACACACAGTATATACACACACATGATGAACCAATATACAAATACATGTAGAATGGTTATCAAAATCATACTGTCCTACAAATAATGCTTCTCTATACAGACAATAATAATAATCCATTTAATAATCCTAACTGATCTTACAATATAAAACATAACATTCCAATCCACACAGTATGTTAACAATATAATTGCAAGCTACTGTACCAGTAAATACAAACACTTCCAAACAAGTCAACTATTTTAACCAATCAAGAAAACAAAAATCAATATATACTGTAAGTACCAACCAGAAAACACAATTTAAAACCAAAGCTAACCCTTACAATACCAAGGATTACATCTATCTAATTACATCCTTTCTCCCCCAAGCCCCTGACACATGGTATACCAGAGCCAATCAGAGTAGGGATAAAGTTCCTGATTTTTTTTGTGGTATATCATTTCTTGCCACTGTATGTATGTATGTATATATGTCTAGAGAGATATATACATACAGTACAGGGTAAGAAATGATGTTGTTTTAAAAGCTGGATTAGATGTGTTTTAAATTATTTTGTGTATGCTGCTATGCTTTATTGTGAGTTTAAAGTATTTTAAAATTAGATAGATGTATTCCTTGGTATTGTATTGTGTGCTTGAGGAAGGTCAGGGATAGGCTTGGTTGTAAAGGTTGTATTTTTGTCGGTACTTATATTTTTTCAAAGGCTTAATTGTTCTGCTCTAGGCATGAATTTGTTAATGGTTTTATTGTTCGGGATCTAGTGTGAATTGTTTAGGGTTGTAAATAATGATTGCTAATTGATTTTTGTTTACATGGTTGATTAATTTGCAGAATGTATATGGTGCATAGATATTTAGGCGTCATTTATATTGGAATGTAAGTTGTTTAAATGGCTTTTCAGAGGTTTAGTGATGATTTAGATTGAGAGATCAGTTATGAATATTAAAGGAAATTGATTTTAATTTAGTGTGTATGTATGGAGAAGTGTTTGGTTATAGGACAGTGCTTTTGATAACCCTTCTACATTTATTTGTACTGTATATTGGTTTATCATGGGTGTGTATATAACGTGTGTATATATATATATATATATATATATATATATATATACATATATATATATATATATATATATATATATATACTGTATATCTCTCTCTCTGTCTCTCTCTTTCTCTCTGTCTCTCTGTATATATATACAGTATATATATATATAGTTGCATGATGAAGCCACAGTACAAATTCATGGGTGAAGGGTGGGTATCAGGCTTGTGTGGCTTAACCCCTTAATCACCTTTGCGGTTATTATCCAATAAGGTGTTTAAGGGGTTAATTGATATCTGAATGTACTTGCAATGTATTGGCTTGGTATTGGCTATGTCTTGTGTGGGCAAGAGAAGGAAGGAAGGCACTGGCGACGGACACTTCGTATTGATGAGGTCAGTAGTACTTTATTTATTTGTATATGCTTGTTAATGTTTTTAATAATGGGCAATTAATCTATTATCCATATCTGGATAATAGTTATTTTGCACATTATTGTACTGTAGGTGTTGGGGGGGAGGGTGTATGTATTGAATGTATAGGCCAAGTTTATTTTTTTTACATTCAGGGTTGGTTCCGTGGTTCTGCGTGGGACCTCTGGAGACCACCTCCGGGTATTCTCGGGTATCCCAAGGGTATCAGGCTGGTGGTTCCACGGGTGACACATGCGGGGATGATGATGTGTGGTCCCACTTCTGTGGGGGCACCGCGGACCCGTAGTCTGCGGGGATGACGATGTGTGGTCCCACTTCTGTGGGGGCACCGCCGACCCGTAGGTGCGGGAATGATGATGTGTGGTCCCACTTCTGTGGGGGCACCGCGGACCCGTAGTGAGCAACCGTGAGTTCCCCAGACCCCCGAGGGAACCACCGAGGCCCCGCAGACACATGTGGGTTTGACCCGGGGCTCCCAGACATCCTTGGGCCTACCCTGGGGACCCAATTGTGGCCCACGGTAACCCAAGGAGACCACCTGGGGGCCATGGTGCTGGCAGGATCCACCAGCAGGCCTCCAGAACATGTGTAAAAAGGGCTGCTGGTAAACTGTAGGTTTGTCCAGGTGCCCTGCCAGCCCACCGGAGACTAGCGTGGGGCTGCGTTATGAACCCTGTATGTAAAAGGATAAATCTTGTATTTATGGGGGGGGCACAGGGGGTGGGTAATGTATTTAATAAATATAATGCTGTTTATTGTGGGTCATTGTACTGTTTTTATTGTGGGTACTGGGGGTGGGGTGTTTCCCCAACGGTATGTGGGTAGGCCTCCCTTGTGGGTACTGACTGGGTGGTTAGGCCTCATGGGGGGGGGGTTAGTGTGGGAGGGTATGTAGGCATCCTGAGTGGTGGGTGAGGGTGGGTTTACCCCTTAATGACTGTAGCGGTTAATAACCGCTATGGTGATTAAGGGGTTAGGGGACATTACTTTGTATGTTTTAATTTTTGTGTCTGTTTTGCAGAAGCGGAGGGGCCATGGCCAGGATGGGGGGGGGTAACGGTATGTAGGTAGGGGGTGAGGGTGGTTAGACCTCACAGTATGCACATTGGGTCCCCCCCCTCCCCACATTTACATACACTGCACTCACAGCAATTCAGGGAGGGAGATTTAACAGAAACATCTCTCTGCCTTCAGTGTAATTTGTTTAAAGCCCCCTCCCCCCTAATGTATGTTTCTGTTAAATCTCTCTGCCTTCAGTGTAATCTGTTTAACAGAAACATTAGGGGGGAGGGGGCTTTAAATCTCTCTGCCTTCAGTGTAATCTGTTTAACAGAAACATTAGGGGGGAGGGGGCTTTAAATCTCTCTGCCTTCAGTGTAATCTGTTTAACAGAAACATTAGGGGGGAGGGGGCTTTAAACAGATTACACTGAAGGCAGGGAGATACAGGGGATGTACTGTACTGTATGTTGTTTATTGCAATGCTTCAATGTGTGTATAATGTATAATGTTTTTTACAATTAGATAGATGTAATCCTTGGTATTGTAAGGGTTAGCTTTGGTTTTAAATTGTGTTTTCTGGTTGGTACTTACAGTATATATTGATTTTTGTTTACTTGATTGGTTAAAATAGTTGACTTGTTTGGAAGTGTTTGTATTTACTGGTACAGTAGCTTGCAATTATATTGTTAACATTCATTTGCAGAATGTATATGGTGCATAGATTTTATGCATCATTTATACAATGTAAATGCAATGTACTGTGTGGATTGGAATGTTATGTTTTATATTGTAAGATCAGTTAGGATTATTAAATGGATTATTATTATTGTCTGTATAGAGAAGCGTTATTTGTAGGACAGTATGATTTTGATAACCATTCTACATGTATTTGTATATTGGTTCATCATGTGTGTGTATATACTGTGTGTATGGATATATATATATATATATATATATATATATATATATATATATATATATATATATATGTATACAGTATATATATATATATATATACACAGTATATACTGTATATGTATACGGATTGTTATTATATATATACTGTATATATACAGTATATATATACAGGGCCTCATGCAGAGAGCAGCGCTATGTAAAATTGGAGAGGGGAATAAAATGTAGCTTTAATGGAGAGTTTTTTCTCTCCATATGCAGAAAGGGCATACAACTGCATTTAGAATCCTGTCTGCATATGGAGAGTTTCAACCAGCGATATGCACGCTGTTGAAACTAGTGGGAAAAAAATCGGGGTTTTTATTTTTTCTCCCCCACCGGCCGCCGAGCGCCAGCTTCTTGCTGGCAAAGTAAAATGTTGAAAATCGCGCCATTTTTTTGGCGCGAACAGCCACTAGATGGCGTTCGCGGCTCTCTGAATACGGCCGTTTTCAACACTGGAGAGATTTAGGTTCTCTAAAGCCGCGCGGCGAGTTTCAGGAAAAAAATGGCGCTTTTTTTAAAACGCGCCATTATCTGCCTTTCTAAAGGCAGATTTCGGCAAAACATGCCGCTTTCCCTGTTTGCGCTGCTCTCTGCATGAGGCCCACAGTATATATTTATTTCTCTTCATGTATTTATTTATTTATTTAGATTTATTTATTAATTGTGGGGCTGCTGTGCGTGAATTTTTTTTATTGGGGGTAGCGGGGGTGAGGGGGGTGTTTGGCCCTTGGTGTGAGTTTACGACTTGCAGCAGCAGCACAATTAATAAATAAATCTAAATAAATAAATAAATAAATGAATATAAATAAATACATTTAAAATACATTTTTATTGATAGTGTAGATGTGCAGAGGGTCTCCGGAGCTGAACCGCTGTGGTTTTAGGTCTGGGGACCCCCTGCTCCCCGAGATACAGGCCCCTTTAGGGGGTGCCGGTATCCCTCTGCTTGGGTTACAGGCCGCGGTCACGTGATCGGGACCTTTAAACCAAGCAGAGGGATACCGGCACCTCATAAAGGTGGCTGTATCTCGGGGAGCAGGGGGTCCCCAGACCTGAAACCAACGCGGTTCAGCTCCAGAGACCCCCTGCACATCTACACTATCAATAAAAATGTATTTCAAATGTATTTATTTATAGTCATTTATTTATTTATTTATTTCGATTTATTTATTTATTTTTTGGCGGCTGCTGTGTGTGTATTTTTTTTATTGTGGGTAGTGGGGGTGGGTGAAGGGGGTATTAGCCCCAACGGTGGCTGTTTAGGGCTTTCGGGGGGTTAGCGGAAGAGCTTAACCCCTTCATGACCGTAGCGGTATTAACTGCTATGGCCGTGAAGGGGTTAAGCGCAACCGCAACCCCCCCGCAAGCCCTAAACTCACACCAAGGGCCAAATACCCCCTTCACCCGCCCCCGCTACCCACAATAAAGCGGGCATGGTGAGTTAACCCCTTCATTGCCTTAGCGGCTATCCGCTATGGTAATGAAGCAGCATTTCTGTATTTTTAATAATATTGAGCAGGAGCAGGGGGCCCCCTGAGTTTAGATTTCTGGCTCAGGGAACCCCCTGCTCACTGTACAATATTATTAAAAATACAGAAATGCTGCTTCTTTACCATAGCGCATAGCCGCTACGGTAAAGAACGAGTGTTTATTTATATATGTGTTTTATTTATACTGTACATGTGCAGAGGGTCTCCGGAGCAGAACCGCACTGGTTTCAGGTCCGGGGACCCCCTGCTCCCCGAGATACAGGCCCCTTTAGGGGGTGCCGGTATCCCTCTGCTCTGCTTGGTTTACAGGCCGCGATCACGTGATCGGGCCCTTTAAACCAAGCAGAGGGATACCGGCACCTCATAAAGGGGGCTGTATCTCAGGGAGCAGGGGGTCCCCCGACCTGAAACCAGTGCGGTTCAGCTCCGGAGACCCCCTGCACATCTACACTATAAATAAAAATGTATTTAAAATAATTTTTAATGTGCCGATGTTTGCGCAGAGAGAGAGCAGCGGATCTCTCTCTGCTGCAAACACATCTCGCCCCCGCCGGCCCATAGTATCATTTATGTATGTGCATATATAGTACTGTATGTGTACAGTACTGTATGTTAGGGGTTATAGGGGTTGTTGTTATACAGTATATATATATATATATATATATATACAGTATATATACTGCATTACAATTCATTATAGGGGACGGCTTCAAAGAGAACAGCTCGCAAGCGCCCCCATGTGTTTTTACACGGCATTGCAGTATTGCAGCCAGCCGGAATAAAATGCTTAAATCCCTGCCGGGAAAATAACGCAATGCACTCTGGCAGAAAACGATCACAAACCTGAATACACCCGGGTATACCCAAATTCGCGGGACTAGCCGAGCGAGAATAAAGTGGGTCGCCACTGTGTGTATATATATATATATATATATAGTCAAATAGAACAGTTGGCACTCCTTAGGTACTGATAGGCTGTGGGTGCTTGCCCCATATGGATAATATAGACATACGTTACCATTCCAAGGTCTGGTAAAGCAAGAGACAGCACTCAATTGTAGAAAACTTCACAAAGTGTGTATTGGTGAAAATAGTGGTACATCAAGAAACCCAATGTTTCGGTCCTCCAAAATGGGACCTTCCCCCTGAGGAAATCCGCTGAGACGGAAAAAACGCGTAGGGTCACGTGGCATTGAAACTACGGTGGTCGAGCAGTACAGGCACCAGTGTAAGGACGTAAGGACGTGAGTGGAGATCTTCCGGGTCCTCGTTTTCATGTGCGAGAG
Source organism: Ascaphus truei (assembly GCF_040206685.1). Taxonomy (NCBI): domain Eukaryota; kingdom Metazoa; phylum Chordata; class Amphibia; order Anura; family Ascaphidae; genus Ascaphus; species Ascaphus truei. The sequence continues at coordinate 290,916,055 of NC_134484.1, read as the reverse complement.
CAATGGCGGCCCGCACGCTACTAACAAGCTCCTTTCCAGTGAATTACATCTATACTGGAGACAACGGCGATTACCAACGCAGTACCTGTAATCATTTCGGATGCTAACATGCAGAGGTGACCATGGAGTCTACAGTCTGGTGCATGGGCTGGTCCCATAATATGCCTTATTTTTATGGACAAATTGTAAGTGTGCATTTGTCTTGTCCATGATATATTAAATTTTCTATCTGATTTTACACAAAGATCGGGCGCTTTTTCTCTTCTTTTTTTCTAATAGGTACTTTGGGAGGCTGGTGAGCCCAAGAAGAAGCAGCCTGGACTTTTGTTATCATCTTATCCATGGACTCATATGGACTTAAGTATAATCTGTATTTTTAGTCATTTTTGGCATATTTATCATATGGTTTTTTATGTATGTTGTTTTTTACTTATGCCAATTTTTTCTAATTTCCAATTATTTGTACTTTAGTCCACAAGACACACCAGTGTCATTTTTTCATTTTTTCTTATTTTTTATTTTTATATGCACACTTTTTTGAATTTTAACATTGTTTAGGTAATACATATATTAATATTGTTATTCAATTGTTTCCTGCCATATGCATATTGTTATGTCTATCAATTAGATATCTGTGCTTGGTGCTACAGTACATCTTGCCACATTTAGTCAGAGCTTCAAGAATTTGGGTGTAGTGTGTGAAGGGTGCTGTCTTTTATACTGTTTATATATATATATATATATATATATATATATATATATATATATATATATATATATATATATATTACAGTGGTCGACTAATCACCCAAAAATCTTCTCGCCGAACAAAAAATCTACTCGCCACCTAGTTACCACCCCCAACACAACTAGTCCCGCCCCAACCCTGCCCTAGTCCCGCCCCCAACCCTGCCCTAGTCCCGCCCCCCAACCCTGCCCTAGTCCCGCCCCCAACCCCGCCCCACTTTAAAAAATCAAATAAAATAAATTGAATAAATTCCTAGTAAGAACAACATTCGTTTTTGACATAAGTTTATTTATTGTATTACATTATACTACAATTAGTCCTTGTTACGTGTGTGTATATATGTATGTGTGTATATGTGTATGTGTGTGTGTATGTGTGATCTTACCTGATCCGCAGTCCAGGTACCTCATTCCCGCAATGTTATATGTTGGAGGTGAGGTGTTTCTTACCTGTCTTCTGGGTTAGGGGGGTGTAACAGGGGACTTATCCCTGTTCACAAATGTGCCTCTAATTCAGCAGTGTGG
>NC_134484.1:290773053-290900553 GCF_040206685.1 Ascaphus truei | reverse complement strand
AGTGGAACAATTCCTTCTCAGTCTGAGGAACTGTCCCCTTGGTATGGCCTTTATGACATGGGATGGGTGGCAGCTGTCCGCCCTAAGAAAGGTGTTCCTGGCATTTTGCTTCCTATAAACATCCGTTTGGATTTTTTTGTCTATGTCTACAAATAATTGTAGATCCAGAAATTCAATGTGATGGAAATGAAAATTTAATGTAAATCTTAGATTATAAAGATAATTATTAAGATAAGATACAAAAGTGTGAAGTGTAGTGACATCCCCCCTCCAAATAATAATTAGGTCGTCCACAAATCTTTTATAAAAAACAATATTGTGACGAAATAAATTAGTGCTCGAATAGATAAAAAGTGCTTCCCACCATCCCATAAATAAGTTCGCAAAAGAAGGAGCAAAACTTGTACCCATAGCAGTGCCAATAAGTTGCAAATAAAACTTACCATTAAATGTGAAAAAGTTGTGCGTGAGTAAAAAGTGTATAGCGTCCAAAATAAAAGCCGATTGAAAAATTGATATTTCTGGTATCTCAATAAATTGGCGGACCGCTGCCAAACCATGGTCATGTTGTATAACAGAATACAGAGAGGTAACATCAAGTGTTACCCACAGGTAATCATTACCCCATTTAACATTTTTGATCTGATCAAGAAGATCACCAGAGTCCCGTATAAATGAGGGCAATTTCCTAACAAATGGCTGAAGAAAACCATTAACATATCTTGACAGACCATCTCCCAAAGATCCAATACTAGAGACAATGGGACGACCTGGAGGGTCGACCAATGTCTTGTGGATCTTTGGGAGATGGTGGAAGATAGGAATAATGGGATGAGATGGAATAATGAATTTAACCTCGTCCTTCGACAGAACTTCCATAATAACACCTGAGTCAACCAGTTCTACAAGGAACTCCAAGAATTGCGGTGTGGGGTCGGCGGATAGTACACGATAGGACCGGCCATCATCCAGTTGGCGTAATGCCTGGTTCTGCAGTGAAGGGGAACAAGTGAGGCACGATCTCAGTATGGGTTAAAAAATAACATTTATTTAATCACATACAGAAAAAGTGAACTCACATACACAATGGTGGACCCCTGGTCTTCCCACGTAGCCCAGTATCAAGCCTCAGCAGCAGGTTGTCCCGTCCCCGCATCCGGGGTGCAGAAAGATGGCACTTCTCTGTTCTGCTGCAATTGCGGCTGTGAGAACTGGCTACGGAAGCCTCCGTGGGACACAAACAACTACCAAATCGAGCAACGCGTTTCGCCGAGTAATCGGCTTCCTCAGGCTCATAGAATGACGTGGGGAGGGTCGGGTCAGTTTATATAGACCCTCCTTTGTTCTTGATTGATAATTAGAAAGGGCTGTTTGGCACAGACCCTTCTTTGCAATGAATAATGCATTGCATATGTCAATTGGTTCCTATATAGGTATCCTTAGTCTAAGCTGTTCTGTAGACTTCTTGTACACATACTAGATAGGTCATCCTTGATGCTTATTACTTTATATAATGAACTCTAAAGTCCTTAGCAGTTTATAATTGTATGTTGTGGCCAAAAAGGTACCCCACTCATTTGAAACTCGGTCATTCCCATAACAGTCAATATATAATTTATTTAATTCTTCCCAATTATAAACTTATAAATATCCTAAAATAACATTTTTATACAATCACCTATAAAATCACCTATAAAATTCCAACCTTAACAGTTGCAAACTATATAATCTAGTTAAAAACCTATTTGTTGGAGGCGCATGCGCAGCGGTTAGGTGTATGGATGCCTAAGTGAGAAGCTCCGTCCCTGCCGGCACGGATATTATTTAATAAAAACAGAAAAAATCAATAACTCGCAGGGAAAAACAGTGATTCAGCGATCGGAACCCCCAAGGATGCCCAAGAAAGCAGTATCGCGGAAAATAACCTCTGTGGTGACAGATTACTTTCAAAAGGGAGATCCGACACAAGTAAGTGGCGGGGAAGACAGCGGGCCGATGGCGGGCTCAGACTCTGAAAGTGACAGGTCCGCGAGCAGACCAGCAAGCAGAGCAGGGACCGGGGACCAGGACTGGGTCACAAGGACAGACATGAAGGCTTTCTGTTCCGAGATGAAGACCTTCTTCCAGAAGGAGCTATGGAAGCTCAGAAAAGACATTGACAGCTTAGGGGAACGGACAAACACACTTGAAAATAAAATGGACACACACTCTAACTCCCTACAAAAGAATGACAAGTCAATGGCCCAAATGCATAAACTGATATCTGACTTGCAAGACCGACAGGAGGACTCTGAAAACAGGGACAGGCGTAATAACATACGCCTGTGAGGGGTCCCAGAGTCCGTGTCAGACCCTGAAGAACCTCAAACTGGCTCCAGCATATACTGCCTGACAAAAGTGAAGCCCTGAGGTCTAGATCGCAACAGGGAAATCCTCCAAGGGATATAATAATTCGTCTCCATTATTTAAAAATAAAAGAAAGTGTATGTCAATTGGAAAGAACCACCAAGACCCTGGAATTTGAAGGGGTACGACTGCAGGTTTTTCAAGATCTGGCCCCACAAACTCTATTATAACGGAGAGCCCTCTCAGCCATTACCAGTGCCCTACGTGATAACGGGATCCGTTACCATTGGCTCTTTCCCTTTGGGCTAATGGTGCTCAGAAACGGTGTGGCTTTCACCCTAAAACACCTGGAGGGGGGCGCAGAGTTTCTAAAAAAAATTGGGCTTACCGGTTTCTCCCCTGAGTCCTGAACAGCGGGGGCCCCGTGGAGGCTCCTGCACCGGAGGCTTCCTGGCAGCGTGTGGAGCCGTCAGGGAGCAAGCACAAAGACTAAAAGTTTCCTCGTAGCTGAACGTACCCAAGCCAGAATTTAAAGGAGCCTTCCCCGGTTCACAACGCAGTTGGTGGAGATAAATGGAGGACTGATACCCTCTAGTGGCGGGAAGAGCATGGTGCGGCCATTTTCCTTACATCTGGGGAAGAAGGCTGGGGCAGTGACCTCCTGGTGGCGGGAACTGAAATCACGGCCATCTTACTCGAGTCAATGGGAATCCGGGCTGAGGGAGACCCCTGGTGGCGGAAGGCGGCATAGCGGCAAAGGAGTACCTTGGGGACAGAATGGCTGAGGGAGTCCCCTGGAGGCAGGAGATTGGAGCGGTTCAGCGTGCTGAGCGGGAGGACGTCATTCAGCGTTGGACTCAGAGCGGAACAGGAAGCCAGAGGACAGAAGGAGAAGGAGACAGTCCAAAGCTGGAGGAAGAGCTGCAAGCCCACCAAAAGCCTTACATAAGTTGCTTTCACCAGTGGGGGGGGGGCGGGAGTGAGATGAGAAAGATGAGTGAGGGAGCGGTCTACGGAGGGGTCAAGCCTGGAGAAGGGGGGAGACGGAGAGGAGGAAGAGATAAGGGGGGGGAGGGAGAGAGGGGGGGATGAAACGGATGGGAGGGGGAACATGGAGGAAGGAGGAGTGAGTAAGTGGAAGAGGGGAAGAGAGGAATGAAGAGCAGGGGGGAGGGAGAGATTGATGGGGGGTCTGACGAGGTAGGGATTGACAGGGGAGAGGGAGAACGAGAGGAAGAGGGAAGAGGGGGAGTGGTAAAGAGGATCCCAAGTAGTGGAGTAGACGACCTAAAGAGGAAAGATCATATTAGCAAAATTGAGAACGCTACTTACCTTTGAGGGGGTAAGAGAATAGAGGGGTGGTTGACATAGCCCAGAGGACAGGAGGGACATAAGGATAAGACCTGTGGGAGGACAAGATTGGAGGTGTGTCCCCATCCTGGTGTAGCGCAGCACAATTAACATGTCTCTCCAATCCCTACAGCCGAGATCTACTGGAAAGTTGAGAAGGGGTCTGGGGGCTGAACTGCTGAGAGGAGCGGTCGTCAAGAGGGCTTTCGCCACGTTTCACCGCTGCTCCGGGGCCAGCGACTAAAAGCACAGCGGGTCCAGACCAAGCGGAGCCTCTGTTACAGCACAAAAGAGACCGGTAGCAAGTGTCGGGATAGGAAGGAGGGAGGGGGGGGGAGCGACATGAATAAAAGATTTCAGAATGGGGGCTAGCAGGGATGAGGGCCAGGGACTCCACACAAATTAGACTCTCGGTTTAAGCTATATGAAGTAATACTGACTTGGAGGAGCTGTCCCCCCCATGAGATGGACCGCTGGAGGGAGGGAAGAGGGGCCGCACAAAGTGAACTCTGCCGCAACAAAGAAACTTACACCTCACATGCCGGGGGAAGGCACACAGTTGGCTGGAGATGACAACAAAGGCTTATTCAGTTTCACTGTTTATAGTTTCAGTATTATACCCATACTGATGTGAATGGGTACACAATTTACCTAAAAGTTAAAATCTGTTTTGATGAATGTTTTAGAATGTGCCGGTCTCGGGACCACCTGGGCCGGCTGCCTGCGACTCGAGCTGTGCAGGAGTGGGTTATACCATCATGCACAGACAAGTCCCTCGGGCACCCAGCCACGGGAAGTGGTTGGGTGTAGGGAAGCCCCTTTTGGGCATTCCAGGGCGCAAGGTTAGCCCGTGGGCCAAGGGACCGTCGCTGACCAGCGTCAGCTTTGGCCCCTCAGTTGTTTTGTTCCCTCCTTTCCTTCCTTTCCCCTCCATCCCCTCCCCATGCGGTGCGGGCTCAGGAACTAACGGTCATAATGGAGCCAATGGGTTCATGGGTCCTAGGGGCCTACATTAGAATTAGCAATTGCAGCTGTACACACCACCCCGACACCCAATGTCGTTGCTATTGTCTCCTACAACACTAAAGGTTTAAACAGCCCGGGCAAACGCCAAATAGCAATAGCAGATTACAAACGCAAGCAGGCTGACGTAGTGTTTCTCCAGGAGACGCACTTTAGCAGCAAAAGTGCCCCCAAATATTGGGATAAGAGCTTTAAAAGGTTTTATCTTTCCTCGGCAAGGACTGAAAAGAAAAGAGGAGTGGCGATCCTGCTGCACAACAATATCCCCTTTATAGAGGAGGTGGTTAAGAGAGATAGAGATGGTAGGTTTCTAGTTATAGTAGGCACAATCCAAGCTCAGCCTATAACATTGGCTACGATTTATGCTCCGTGCGAGCAGGACCCCTCCTTCATTAAGAAGTTGTTCGAAACATTGAGATCAGTTGCTAAAAGAGCTATAATTGTGGCGGGAGATCTCAATGTGGCGATTAACCCGGGAATGGACAGGTCAGGCCCCCACAAGCCTAACAAGAGAAAATACATAGAGGCCTTACAGAAGGGACTCCGGGATAGTCACCTAGTAGACATTTGGAGGGAGATGCACCCACTAGAAAGGGACTACACATTCTTTTCTCACCCCCATTCCTCCTATAGCAGAATCGATTACTTCTTTGTCTCTAGCAGACCGGTCCCGCAGATCCCCCATACAGGGATCCATGATATTTCATGGTCGGATCATGCACCCATAGAGCTACGGTGCAATCAAAAATTCCTGACCAGGCCGGGAGCAAATTGGAAACTGAACGAGCCTTTACTGAAGGTTCCAGGGACTGAACAGGTAATTGGCGAGGAAATAGATCAATTCTTTCAAATTAATACTGGCAGTGTACAGTCCCATCTAGGTCTGTGGGAAGCGCATAAAGCAACCTTGAGAGGGACCCTAATTAAACTAGCAGCTAAACGGAAAAGGGAGAGAAACGCGAAAATCATATCCCTCCAAACAAAGCTTAGAGACTTACTACTCAAGCATAAAAGGGATCAGGGTCCAGCTATACTTAAGGAAATCCAAGACACTAGAATTGAGCTTAACTTAGTCTTGACCTCCCAGGCAGATAACACGCTGAGTTGGTCCAAGAGGCTTTTCTATGATAAGTCAAACAAACCAGATACCTTACTTGCTAACAAATTGAGGAATAGACACCCTAATTATAGTATCTGGGAGCTTCGGCTAAAATCAGGAGCCAAAACAGCCAACCCAAAACTTATAGTGGAGGAATTCAGGAGCTTTTATGAGGATATTTATAATGGGGAAAAAGTGGCACATAATGGTAAAACCAAAAGAGTCATGAAGGAATTCCTGAAGGGCTCACACCTACCGAGATTGAGTGGTTCGGAGAGGGAGGTTTTAGGGGCAGACTTTACTATAGAGGAACTTACCCAGGTTATTCAGAACCTCAAACCCGCGAAAGCACCAGGACCTGATGGGTTCTCCAACCTTTATTATAAAAAGTACATTGAGCTCCTGGGGCCTCACCTCCTCAGAATGTTCAATGCAGTGCTAGAGGGGGAGGCGTTCCCGGAACAGATGCTCCAAGCGTCCATCTCAGTAATCTATAAGCCTGGGAAAGACCCATTAGACTGTTCAAGCTACAGGCCCATTTCGCTCATTAACACCGATATCAAAATTTATGCTAAATTATTGGCCAATAGATTAAGTCATATCCTGCCCAGACTCATAGATCCAGATCAAGTTGGGTTCATTATGGGTCGACAAGCCACAGATAACACACGACGGATTATTGATCTGATAGATATGAAAAAGCCTTCGACAGGATTGACTGGCCGTACTTGAGGGCCACGCTTGGAATGTTTGGGCTAGGGGCTCGGGTGATCAATGCTATCCTGTCACTGTACCAAGGGCCGGCAGCAAAAGTAGTCCACCAGGGATTCCCGTCGGACCTCTTCAAAATCAGAAGTGGCACTAGACAGGGGTGCCCGTTATCCCCCCTACTTTTCGCAATGTGCATAGAACCCCTGGCGGCCCAAATCAGAAATAATCCCGACATACGAGGAGTTGAAGCAGGCTCGCAGACGCATAAGATAGCGCTTTACGCGGATGACGTCTTGCTAACAATCTCAAGGCCGCTTACATCCCTACCGAACCTATTCAATTTGTTAGGGAAATTCCATGACATATCAGGCTTTAAGATCAACCAATCTAAGTCTGAAGCCCTGAATATAAGCCTCCCGAAAGAGACAAAAAATTGATACAGATCAATTTCAACTTTAATTGGCCAAAACACGGGGTGATGTACCTGGGGGTAGTCATCCCCAAAGAGTACAAAAGTATTTACCAAGCAAATTTCCCCAGACTGATCCGAGATCTAAAGGAAGAGCTCAGAAAATGGGCATCATTTAAAATATCCTGGATAGGTCGGATTCATAGCATAAAGATGAATCTCCTCCCACGCATTCTGTATCTGTTTCAGACGCTACCGGTGCCACTTAGACTGACGGACATACTCTCACTTCAGTCTGCTATTTCTAAATTCATTTGGGAGGGGAAAAAGCCGAGAGTAAAGGGTATGATTCTTAAAAAAACAACATTTGAGGGGGGCCTGGCGGTACCTTGTTTGATATCTTATTACAAAGCGGCACAATTAAGCCAAATTTCCCAATGGCACACAAACCCGGATTCGAAAAGATGGGTAGCATTGGAAAGTAAAGATTGCTCCCCAATAGAGTTGAAAAGCATGATCTGTTTACCCAAAACAGCCTTGAAGCTGATGAAACAGCCGCTGGCATCTGTGGCGAACTCACTAGCTATTTGGGAGGCCAACAAATTTAGGTGCACTCTGACAACAAGAGGATCTCTGATGACCCCGCTATGGGGCAACCCAGACTTTGCTCCAGGCCTGTACAGAAAGGAATTTCCAATTTGGAAACAATTGGGCATACATAGGCTTCGAGATTTAGAGAGGGGAAAAAGATATTAAGCCCTTTGCGCAAATTCGAGAGGAATCAAACATCCCCCCCTCGGAGATATTTAGATTTCTCCAATTGCGAGCATTCTATATAAATGTTACCCCTCGTCCCCCACTAACCAGGTTTGAAAAGCTCTGTCTAGTTGAGACGGATACCAGGGGACTCATATCGCTGTTGTACAAAGAAGTGATCGGTTCAGGGGTTAAGGTCGACCACAAACTGAGGTACATGGACCAGTGGGAGAAAGATTTGGGTGAAGTACTAGAGGCAGAGGACTGGGCTAAGATAATTATGGCTTCAGCTAAGAGCTCTATTTGCACGACATTAAGGGAAAACGCATATAAAGTCTTAATGCGCTGGTATCAAACTCCCATGAAATTATCTAAATTTGTTCCAGGGTACTCTCCACTGTGCCTTAGACAGTGCGGAGCAACAGCTGACCTGTTACACATGCTGTGGTCCTGCCCGAGGATTAGAGCGCTTTGGCGAAAAATTAGAGATTGGCTTGAGAGGATCTTTATCCTTAAAATACCCTTGGATCCGTGGCGGTTCCTGTTAAATAGACCGGCACCGGGGTGGACTAAAGCAAGTAATAAACTCGTTGCCTATTTCGCAACAGCAACTCGGTGCGAGATCGCAGCATTGTGGAAACAACCCGACATTCCTCCAATTGCCAAGATTCGGAATAGAATTTGGTTCGTATGCCAGATGGAGAAGTTAACAAGTTTGGTTAATGACACTGGCGAAATTTATCTAAAAACCTGGACGCCTTGGTTGGCCCAGACGGACATCCCGGGAGTCGAAAGAGATACCATCCTGCTTTGATAGTAGTAGATGCGTTTTCCCTTGATAAATGCCTAGAGTTGGAGACACTAGGGACAAACAGTGACAAGAGCACTCTTGACAAGGATATTGAGAGGTAACCTAGACCCCCGATCAGGCAAGAGCACCCAGAGGTGATCAGGAACTGGGATCTTTCAAACAAGCAGCTCCCCAGATACTACTAGAACAGCTGGAAGCGAGCCCCGCACTTCACCCCCCCTTACATTACATTATACCTAAAAAGACAATAAAAGATTGTATCTGAAAAAAGGGCGGAACAAGGGAACAAATAAGTATCATATATAAAACTTAGTTCCTCAATAATAAAATGAGACCTGTGATGTAGTCAATATATAAACAGTCAAAACACGGTCAAGGGGTACTTATTCACAGTGCAGTATCCAAGTGTTCTCATATGAATGCTGCAATGTCTAAATCGACATTAAGACCAGTCGGTGATAAAGTCTTTAGGTGGTAAATCCAGAACGTCTCCCTTTGTCGGAGACGCCTCAGTCTGTCACCCCCCTCCAATTCTCAGTGACCAACTCTAGTCCTCTATAGAGTAATCCTGATGGGTCCCCCCCATGTTTTTGAATAAAGTGTAAGGGCACACTATGAGTGGTCAGGCCTCTCCTTATGTTGCCTACGTGCTCCAGTATGCAGACCCTAAGACTTCTTGAGGTCCGGCCAACATACTGGAGTCCGCATGGGCACTCAAGCAAGTATACCACAAATGTTGTTCTACAATTTATGAGTTGTTTAGTTTTAAAGGTTTCCTTGGTCACATTTGAACAAAAATGTAGTTTATCTGTCAATGCGTGTTTACATGCTTTACATTCGAAACATTTGAAAAAGCCTACTGGTTTTGGTAGCCAGTTCTTATTTTGGCTTTTTGTTTCTTTCCTGTAAACACTTGGCACTAACTTATTTTTTAATATTCTCAGCTTTTTTAAAAATAACGCATGGTGCCTCTGGAAGATGGTCTCTCAATACCGGATCTTTACACAAAACATGCCAGTGTTTTTTTTAAATATTGCTAATCTTATGAGCTTCAGTATTGTATTTCGTTATAAAAGGCACCACATAACTCGCATTGTCCTGTTTTTGTTTAGGCACCATTACTTGTTCCTTGCTTAGCTGTAGTGCTTTAGAATGTGCTCTTTCAATCACGTCTGATTTGTAGTGCCTTTCCTCAAATCTCATTTTTAGAATACCAGCCTGTTCTTTGAAAACTTCCAGCTCTGTGCAGTTGCGCCTGATCCGTGTAAATTGTCCATATGGTATGTTGTTTAACCATCTATGGTGGTGGCAACTGTTATTTAGCAGAAAGTTGTTGGCATCAACCTCCTTGAAGTAAGTTTTTGTTCTTATGATATTGTTTTCAACATAAATAGTTAGATCAAGGAAGTCGATGCTCTCAGTGCTCATCTCCGATGTGAAGCTTAAATTTACACTGTTCTCATTGATATAGTTTAAAAAGAGGTTTAGGTCCTCTTTGTTCCCTTGCCAGATGATGAGCACATCATCGATGTACCTCCTCCATAGAACCAGGTTTGCTCCATATGGGTTACCAGACCAAATATTAGTCTCCTCCCAGTGAGCCATAAAGGTGTTCGCATAGCTAGGAGCAAACCTGGTCCCCATTGCTGTCCCGCACCTCTGCAGAAACATGGACCCATCAAACCAAAAAAGATTATGTGTTAAGATGAACTTTATTCCATCTAACAGGAAACGCTTTTGTTCCTGTGGGATTGAAGGATCATTCTCTAGCGCAAAGGCTACTGCTGCACAACCATACTCATGCTTTATTGACGTATATAATGACGTAACGTCACAAGTTGCCATTATATAATTCTCTTGCCACTGTACTGTGGAAAGAGTATTCAAAACCTGCAGTGTGTCCTTTAAGTACGATTTGGCACTAATGGCGTATTTTTGTAGATATATGTCCACATACTCTGAAAAGTTTTGAGTTAGAGACCCAATACTCGAGATAATGGGCCTCCCCGGTGGGTTTAAGCGTTTTTTGTGAATCTTAGGCAGGAAGTAGAACAACGGTTTTACTGGTTCCAATTTTAACAGATAGGTGAACTCTTTTTCTCCCAAGATCCCTATATTCCTTGCCTCACTCAGAATCAATTTTAGCTCCTTTTGATAAGCTTTTGAGGGGTCCTTTTTGAGTCTCTCATATTTTGTTACATCGCCAAGAATACGTTGAGACTCTAGGAGGTAATAACTAGTGTCCATTACTACAAACCCCCCCCCCCCCCCCCTTTGTCTGCTGGTTTTATTGTGATGCTGCTATCTTCACCCAGGGTTTTTAGTGCTTGTTTTTCTTCTTTGGTCAAGTTTTCTCGATGCTTACTCCCCTTTATAGCTAATTTCTCAAGGTCGTTCATAATAAGTCTATTAAAAACTTCCAAATATTGGCCTTTGCAATGACTAAGGTAAAAATTGGATTTGTTTTTCAAATTTGAGTGTACAAACATATCTTCTGTGGTCGAGTCAGTCTCTATCCTGTTTGTTGTTTGTATAGGGTGCTCTCTACTGTGTTCCATTGTGTTCTTATTGAGGAAAAAACGTTTAATTGTCAATTGGCGCAGATATTTCTGCGCATCTATGAAGAGATCAAAGCCACTCGGGCCCCGTGAGGGTGCAAAATTTAGTCCCTTAGCCAATACTTTCGTCTGTACTTCGTCTAGTGTTTTTGAGCTTTGTAACAGGGGACTTATCCCTGTTCACAAAGGTGCCTCTAATCCAGCAGTGTGGTGGTTAACTGCTGGTAGCAAATTAACTAGCACCACCTGACTGAGTACAGGTAGTAGAAAAAGCCTGCCTTTGAGACAGGAAGTCTCTCCTCCTTTGCTCACGTGTGAGCTGACCTATGGAGACAGAGCAGAGGTTCTTGAGTCACAGGAGAGACTGACCAAAAGAAACCCAGATCTCTGGAGCTGACCGGTCTTAAGCCCTGCACCGCAGAGCTGATTTTCAAGACACAGGGAAAACTTCTAAACCTGTATGCTGACCAAACCTGGAGACAAGTGAACTGAAGCAGGGACAGTGAAGATTTTCCCTCCAAGAAACAGATAAGACTTTCAGTATTAAGAGACTGCTTATATCTGCTTATTTTCATGTTATGTGTTTGGGCTGGGAGAAGCTTAACTAATGGAGATGTGAACTGATTGCAAGGATTTCACTAGAAATACTCCCAAGTGATTAGAAGCTTTGTTCCCCCCCCTTGTTTGGATGAATTTCCTGATGAAAAGGAAAAGGCACAATAAAGCCTTATTATAATTTCACATTATAAACGACTCCAAGTGTGTACCTCTGTAAACGTTCGTCCACATATGGTCGTCAGAAGTGGGACAAGAGGTGTCTTTGTAGTTAAAAAGGACCGGAGTTTTTATGTGAATTTTTTGTTATGCTTTTTTGCCTACAAACAGTCTAAACAACTTGGGGGGAAAAAAAAAACCTCTCATGCAGCAGAGGCAGAGTTAAAGGTGTACACAAAACTGAAACTTACACTGCATTGAAACTTACAAAACCACAGATGGACTCTTTGCCCCAATCCCAAGATGAGAGAGACTGCTGAAACAGCTAAAACTTTATTTGCCTATCACAAAGCGTAATATGGTCATTGAAATAGGGGTTTTGCCTTCCAGCCATAGTCAGGGTTCAAGAAGTGAGTCAGCCCTTAAAGGGATAGGTGTTTGTTGTTTTTAAAAGTTTCGCTGAAGCAGTGAATACAGATGGTGACCCATGAGTGGTACTGATTTTGCAAATAAAGGTTGCCACACCGCATAGGGCTACCAGCTGTGAATGGAGTATATGCAGAAAAGTGTGAAAATTGATACAAAGACTGTGCTGAAGCAGGGGTATTTTTAGCAAACAACTGCTGAGTGTAAAATTGCCCTATAAAGGAAAGGTATTTCAAAGCCAATTGCTGAGTGTTGAGTCACCCTGCCGGGAATTAAAGAAATAGTCCACTGCAAAGAAGGTTTTTCTGCAAGTAAAAATCTGACTATATACTGTATATCTTGGGAGAAAACAGATACCCAAAGGTGAGACTGAAAATTACTGAACTCAGGCAGAAAACCAAATTCTGTTGCTGAAGAAGGGATTGCACCTAGAAAATAAATGGTGTACAGCAAATAGAATTTTTTTTTACCTAGCAACTGCACATTTTGTATACCTGATAAAAGAAAATGCATGCACAGCACTGCTGATATTGAAAAAAAAAAATTACCCAAGAAAGAAAAGTCTACGGAGATGCCTGTGAGAGCTGAGACCTCTACACGCAGGATATGCCCACCTGTAGAACTACCACAATTGGGGGTTCTAGCAAATACAGTGGCAACAGCTGCAATAGCGCCTTCTGAGGTCAGGAAGAAAATGACACCTGATAGCCTAAAAATGGAGGACAAGATGCGGCGTTCCTGTAATGAACCCTACCCCACTGAAGAGTGGCCCTTCCAGTCCAATAAAGAGGAAGACATCTCTTACGGGGAACCCAAACCGAGTCACACCCACAAAACACCCCAAGAATGGTGGGGGTGCCGGAACTCGGCACGAACAGAAAAGACCGCTCCCTTTGATGACGAATATGATCAGCAGGAGACAGAGCGGGAGCAGTGGATCACCGAATATTTCTGTCAGCTAAAGCAGCTGCAAGAAAAGCCTGGCGTATATAATGAAACTGCTAAAACTTCATATGAAGATGAAGACCCCAGTATCCCTGAAAGGACGGTGTCATACAAATCAAAAAGGAAGAAAAAGAAAAGCGGTTCTTTACTTACCGTGGAAGTAACAGACACATCCGCAGATCCTGTGGAGAAAAAGGGGGACCGAGTTGCCCTGCAGCCTAGAGAAAATGGAGAATTCGTCCCACGGTTAACCGAATATCCAGAGGGCCCAAGGCAGAAGTCGTGTACCCCAAAGGAGTGTCTGTCCGGTGCCAACAGTGAGGAACCCTCAACCAACCATCCCAGGGAAGTGGAGCCGGAACCAGTGAGTGACGATCCCTTGACCAGCCCTGAAGACGCCCTGAAAATTGCCAGGCATGACTGTGATCTGCTCTGTGAAGAATTGGAAAGGGAAAAAAATAATAATGCTGAGCTACAGAAGACTGTGCTCGCAATTTACTCTGCGGCCAAGACTGAATTGGAGGATCTCAAGACTGAGCTAGATACTGCAAAGGCTTCTATTTCCGCCCTGGATGTAAAGCAGTGCCAGTCTGACAAAATGGTGGCTACGCTAAAGCGGAAGTATGAGGAGGCACTGAAGCAGATGACAGTCTTCCAGCAAGAGGTTCACACTCTGCGCATAGAGTTGAATGCTTCACGACAGGAGGTCAACAGTGGCCGGATAGAAGTGGACGTAGCTCAGAAAGAGGTTCAGACACTCCACAGAGCACTGGATGCCTCACATCATGAGACCAACAGCTGCCGCACAGACCTGGAAGTTTCCAGAAAGGAACTACACAGTCTCACTGAGGCGCTGGACATTTCAAGGAAAACTATCCTACATCTTAACTTAGATCTCAAAGTCTCTCATGAGGAGCTTCAGAACTTAAACCTGGAGATGGAAGTCTCACACCAGGAGACAGCCCGCCTCCAAGCAGATGTGCAAAAATGGAAGGTGGACTGCAAGGAAGCCCTGAATAGTACAGAGACTGAAAAAAGAGAAAATTTAAGATTAAAAAAAGAAAATTCTGAGTTGACAGAATACGTCAAGGGAAAGAATGAAGAGCTGCAGGCTCTTAAAGAAACAAATAAACTTTTGAAAGAGGAAATGTTTGAAGCAGAGCACCGACTGCAGAACCAACTGCAAGGTCTGCATACACACCTCCAGTATGCTGAGGAGAAGCAGCAAACGCTGCAGGAAGAAAAGCTGCAGGCTGCTAAAGAGGTACAATCGCTGCAGGAACATCTGAATACCTAGTACGTCCCCACAGAGCAGTATGAGGAGCTAAAGGCCACGCTGCATGTCTTCAGAGCATCATTGGAGGCGGAGCTTCGATACCAGGTGACTCTGTATGAGAGGGAGTGTGAGAAGGCTCAGAAACTGAAGGCTACCCTGAGCATCACCAAAGCAACGCTAAAAGCCAAGCTTCAAACCCAGGTGACGCGGCACAAAAGGGATCACAAGAAGGTCCAGAAACTGAAACAAGTAACTGTGGCCCAAGCAAAGAAGTTCATAGTGCTTCACACTGCCCTTACAATCTTTGGTGATTTTAACTCCCAGATATTTAATATGTTTTGGCTGCCAATTAAAATTGAAGACGCACTCAAAAAACAGGGATCTCTCGCGGATGAGATTACAGTCCTACAAGGACAAGTATTGACCCTGACTAAGCGTCAGTATCCCACAGCCTCAAAAACCCATGAAGACAAGGGTACAGTGAGAGCTGGGAACACCGCTCATCTGAAAAACAAGGTTGCAAAGTCTAAACCCCCTAAGCAAGCACTAGCAAAACCTTCAGCTGGCCACCAGGCAAAACAGAAAGGTATACGTGCAGAATCAAAATCAGAAGAATCCTTAGTGGATGAAGCTGAAAAGATGGGACATTCTCTGGAGGTGGAATTGCAACTCAATCCCAAAGAATCTGAACTGGCAACACCATGGAGTGGAAAGAGTGCAGAAGGACAGCTTCAAGAGCGGAAAACTCAAAGGGTTACTCTCAAACGCTCTGCAACTGTCGCCATACAATCTGCCTACAAAAAGAGGAGGGCCCGACGCAAGGGAAATCTCATGCCCGTGCACTCGGTAAAAAGACGGAACTTGGAAAAAGTTCTCCTCGAGCGACTGAGGAGTGCTGATCTCAAACACCTTCGGGAGGAGACAAAAATAAACTGGAGAAAGGGCTCCAATCCCAGCGGGACAGAGGGTTCTCTTCCTCCATCCACTCTCATTCAAGTCACAGAAAGATCTCGAATGAGAGTGGAAGGATGGGCTTTGGTCGTGGTAAGCCCGAGCTTCCCACAAACAGGGGAGGTATGTAACAGGGGACTTATCCCTGTTCACAAAGGTGCCTCTAATCCAGCAGTGTAGTGGTTAACTGCTGGTAGCAAATTAACTAGCACCACCTGACTGAGTACAGGTAGTAGAAAAAGCCTGCCTTTGAGACAGGAAGTCTCTCCTCCTTTGCTCACGTGTGAGCTGACCTGTGGAGACAGAGCAGAGGTTCTTGAGTCACAGGAGAGACTGACCAAGAGAAACCCAGATCTCTGGAGCTGACCGGTCTTAAGCTCTGCACCGCAGAGCTGATTTTCAAGACACAGGGAAAACTTCTAAACCTGTATGCTGACCAACCCTGGAGACAAGGGAGCTGAAGCAGGGACAGTGAAGATTTTCCCTCCAAGAAACAGATAAGACTTTCAGTATTAAGAGACTGCTTATATCTGCTTATTTTCATGTTATGTGTTTGGGCTGGGAGAAGCTTAACTAATGGAGATGTGAACTGATTGCAAGGATTTCACTAGAAATACTCCCAAGTGATTAGAAGCTTTGTTCCCCCCCCCCCTTGTTTGGATGAATTTCCTGATGAAAAGGAAAAGGCACAATAAAGCCTTATTATAATTTCACATTATAAACGACTCCAAGTGTGTACCTCTGTAAACGTCCGTCCACAAGCTTATATTAAAAACACCTTTTAATGGGCTGGTCTTTTGCTCCCTCCGTTTCCTTCCTCCCCTTTTCCCTCTCTGCCTCTTTTCTTTCCCTTCCCTTCTGATGTTCCTGACACCCCTGGGTCGTCCAGGCAGGAGAACTGATTCTTTATCTCTACTGGTGACCGGGGTACCTGGTCTAAAAAAGAGACCCCAGTCCTGTTTCGATCTGTCCGCTCCCAAATGGGGGTTCTTTGTGTGGCGTAATCAGTCCTCCTATCCCTGTATTCCCTCCTCTCTCTCCTGTCTTCATATCTCTCCCTAGATCTTTCCTCCCTGGATCGCCTTGGTGATCTGTCCCTCCTTGGTGAACGATCCCATCTTGGTGAACGATCCCGTCTATCTCTCCAATCATCCCTAGGATATGTAGAGTCCCTTGTGTGGTAGTGTTGGTCACCCCCTCGTCTACTAGGGTAATTGTGGTGTCTCCTCTCTGTCTCCCCTGCATAATCCCTATCATGTTTCACAAACCCCCCCCCCGGCTGGTAATTAGTGCTTGGAAATTTCTCTCTACACTTTTCCTTATAATGGTTTTGGGGTTTAAGCTCTTTTGTGTTAATGTTAGTTCTTCTCTCTTCTTCTATTTTCTTTGGGGGTGATGTATTTACAATCTTATTCGGGCTCTTCTTATTTTTTAGTGGGTTGAAGGATGTTTTCTTTTCTTTCCCTGCCGTGGAACTACTCCTATCTCTTTTATTCTGTTCTCGTGTTGTGGATTTATCCCACTTCCTCTGCTTCCCATCCCTGTAATCCTCCTCATCCCTTGTAAATTTTTTGTTCTTATTTATGAGGATGGTCCTCTCTAGGGTATCTAGTTCTATCGATAATTTTTTATTCAGAGTGTTAAAAGAGGGGCAATCCATGAGGGGCTCTAGGACAGGATTTATTTGGTTAATCTCCAGATCTAGGTTCTTCAGTGTTATGTCGTGGTGTGATATAAGCAGGTTCATTAGGTCTATGATGCATGTGTCTAATGTTTTTTCCCACATGCAAGCATATTCTATTTCTGTTAGTTCAAACGAGGATGGCTTATGCACTCTAAGGCCTCTGGGGATCCTCGAGACCCTCAGGTATTCCTCTGGATAAGATTTATCCAGTAAAATACGTACTTCCTTCTTCATTATTTTATCCAACTTCTCAAATTCCCACTTGACTATGTCTGAAGCATTAATTTCTTCCTTTACACTCAATTTACTCTCTATATCATTGCTCCTTAGTGCTCGTTTCTCGAACACACTCTGTGCAATGGTATCTATTTCGCTGTCTATGGGAGTACCAGGATTCTCCACTACCTCCATATCAGCCATTTTAACAACTCTAAAACTCAAAAGGTTGCCGCCACCGGTGAGGATAAAATAAAGGAACAAAACCAAGAAAAAACCAGGCGCTTACCTTGCGTTTCAGATAATAGTGCTTACAGTATGAGAATATAGCCAATAAAATTGGCTCTCTTTTAGGTACTTAGAGACAACCCTTAGATCCCTTCTGCTTCAATCCCAAAATAGGGATAATCCAGAGCCCTTATAGAAACGTAGAAAACAGAAAAATAGGGGGAGCATGGGATTAGGAAGATGCACAATATAAATGCAGACGATATATAACTGACAACGTCCTGATGTAATGGATAAGGGGCCAAGCTTATAGCATAATAATATACTTACACGGCCTTGTGTAAGCAATAATAAAATTGATATCTTTGGAGGATGGGTCCTCACTCTTCCAAATGCAAGTGTAGGAGAATCAATGAGGTATATGGAATATATTAATACATATACTCACACGGCCCAGTGTGAGTAGTAGTGGAGGATAGGTATCGTTGGGGTTAACTCAACCTGTCCAATTTAACAGACCGGACGTGGGGGATTGCCCTCAAGCAGGACCTCAACAGGAACTCACTTCCCAGTTGTTTGAAGTCAGGCAATTTCTTTCCCCGGTTCCGCAGTGAAGGGGAACAAGTGAGGCACGATCTCAGTATGGGTTAAAAAATAACATTTATTTAATTAAATACAGAAAAAGTGAACTCACATACACAATGGTGGACCCCTGGTCTTCCCACGTAGCCCAGTATCAAGCCTCAGCAGCAGGTTGTCCCGTCCCCGCATCCGGGATGCAGAAAGATGGCACTTCTCTTCTCTGCTGCCATTGCGGCTGTGAGAACTGGCTACGGAAGCCACCGTGGGACACAAACAGCTACCAAATCGAGCAACTCGTTTCGCCGAGTAATCAGCTTCCTCAGGCTCATAGAATGACGTGGGGAGGGTCGGGTCAGTTTATATAGACCCTCCTTTGTTGGATGCTGGGTATATATATGTGTACAACCCCCCTCCATCTGCATACATTCCCTGAAGAAGTAACCTAGTGTTACAAAAGGCGTTGGAAGGGTGTCTCTGCTCGTATTTCTGTACCCCTGTGTGTTCAGAACAAACTTTGTGCATTTTCCCCCTTATGTAAGTGCCAGTCTGTTTTTGCCTATTCCACATTTGCCACTACGTGCATTGTACTCCAAGTCGCTGTGAGCATCCAGCACGGCCCGCACGCTGTGTGTTCCAGCGGACGCCTCCCGGAAGTCGATGGTCGACTTGTGACGTCATCACCGGGCGCCCCACGAGAAGTAGAGGCAAGCGAGTGGCGTGCAAGCCGTGAGGACACTGACTGAGGCTGGTATATGCCGCTTTGAGCCTTGTGCTCCGGGACTTTCATCTTGGGATTGACCCATCTGCCACACTGAGACGGAGAACTCTGGATTTCACAAGTGTGGAGTGAATAGCAGACAAGACGCTTGCTGACCCACCACCTGCTGAGATCAAATGAAGAGTGTCGCCTCCGGTTGTCTCCTGGTGTGGTAAACCTATTAACCAACTGCTTGTTTATTTCATTTTGATGTACGCAGAACTATTTACTTTTAATCATAAAGTCACCTTTTAAACTTTACATCACTATGTGCGTTGTGCGCCCTGTTCTTTTGTTTTTTGTCTAGTTCCAGGGGTGTCGAGCCACCCCCAAGAAAGGCTGCAGACCCACATCTAGTGTTATCCTCACCTTTAAGGTCAACAATATTGTTTTTTATTTCACTGTGCACTATTCACAGGTTGTGTCTTACTAGGTATAAGCTGCGCACTATCACCTATTTTTTTACAACCCTTAGATCCCTTCTGCTTCAACCCCAAAATAGGGATAATCTGCTCTGCTGCAATTGCGGCTGTGAGAACTGGCTACGGAAGCCTCCGTGGACACAAACAACTACCAAATTGAGCAACGCGTTTCGCCGAGTAATCGGCTTCCTCAGGCTCATAGAATGACGTGGGGAGGGTCGGGTCAGTTTATATAGACCCTCCTTTGTTCTTGATTGATAATTAGAAAGGGCTGTTTGGCACAGACCCTTCTTTGCAATGAATAATGCATTGCATATGTCAATTGGTTCCTATATAGGTATCCTTAGTCTAAGCTGTTCTGTAGACTTCTTGTACACATACTAGATAGGTCATCCTTGATGCTTATTACTTTATATAATGAACTCTAAAGTCCTTAGCAGTTTATAATTGTATGTTGTGGCCAAAAAGGTACCCCACTCATTTGAAACTCGGTCATTCCCATAACAGTCAATATATAATTTATTTAATTTTTCCCAATTATAATCTTATAAATATCCTAAAATAACATTTTTATACAATCACCTATAAAATCACCTATAATATTCCAACCTTAACAGTTGCAACCTATATAATCTAGTTAAAAACCTATTTGTTACACATCCTAATATTGCATACATATAAATACTTTAAGATCGCTTTTAAAACATTGCTCATAAGATTATTTAAATATTTTAAAAAAACACTGGCATGTTTTGTGTAAAGATCCGGTATTGAGAGACCATCTTCCAGAGGCACCACGCGTTATTTTTAAAAAAGCTGAGAATATTAAAAAATAAGTTAGTGCCAAGTGTTTACAGGAAAGAAACAAAAAGCCAAAATAAGAACTGGCTACCAAAACCAGTAGGCTTCTTCAAATGTTGCGAATGTAAAGCATGTAAACACGCATTGACAGATAAACTACATTTTTGTTCAAATGTGACCAAGGAAACCTTTAAAACGAAACAACTCATAAATTGTAGAACAACATTTGTGGTATACTTGCTTGAGTGCCCATGCGGACTCCAGTATGTTGGCCGGACCTCAAGAAGTCTTAGGGTCTGCATACTGGAGCACGTAGGCAACATAAGGAGAGGCCTGACCACTCATAGTGTGCCCTTACACTTTATTCAAAAACATGGGGGGGACCCATCAGGATTACTCTATAGAGGACTAGAGTTGGTCACTGAGAATTGGAGGGGGGGTGACAGACTGAGGCGTCTCCGACAAAGGGAGACGTTCTGGATTTACCGCCTAAAGACTTTATCACCGACTGGTCTTAATGTCGATTTAGACATTGCAGCATTCATATGAGCACACTTGGATACTGCACTGTGAATAAGTACCCCATGACCGTGTTTTGACTGTTTATACATTGACTACATCACAGGTCTCATTTTATTATTGAGGAACTAAGTTTTATATATGATACTTATTTGTTCCCTTGTTCCTCCCTTTTTTCAGATACAATCTTTTATTGTCTTTTTAGGTATAATGTAATGCCTAAGGGTTTTATATCAATCTTTTATTAAATTTAATGGAAGTATTTTGGAAATGTTTTAAAAGCGATCTTAAAGTATTTATATGTATGCAATATTAGGATGTGTAACAAATAGGTTTTTAACTAGATTATATAGTTTGCAACTGTTAAGGTTGGAATATTATAGGTGATTTTATAGGTGATTGTATAAAAATGTTATTTTAGGATATTTATAAGATTATAATTGGGAAAAATTAAATAAATTATATATTGACTGTTATGGGAATGACCGAGTTTCAAATGAGTGGGGTACCTTTTTGGCCACAACATACAATTATAAACTGCTAAGGACTTTAGAGTTCATTATATAAAGTAATAAGCATCAAGGATGACCTATCTAGTATGTGTACAAGAAGTCTACAGAACAGCTTAGACTAAGGATACCTATATAGGAACCAATTGACATATGCAATGCATTATTCATTGCAAAGAAGGGTCTGTGCCAAACAGCCCTTTCTAATTATCAATCAAGAACAAAGGAGGGTCTATATAAACTGACCCGACCCTCCCCACGTCATTCTATGAGCCTGAGGAAGCCGATTACTCGGCGAAACGCGTTGCTCAATTTGGTAGTTGTTTGTGTCCACGGAGACTTCCGTAGCCAGTTCTCACAGCCGC
The DNA here is from genome assembly GCF_040206685.1 of Ascaphus truei. Lineage (NCBI taxonomy): Eukaryota > Metazoa > Chordata > Amphibia > Anura > Ascaphidae > Ascaphus > Ascaphus truei. The sequence goes on along the minus strand of NC_134484.1, from coordinate 290,879,095 downwards.
AATTGCAGCAGAGCAGAGAAGTGCCATCTTTCTGCACCCCGGACGTGGGGACGGGACAACCTGCTGCTGAGGCTTGATACTGGGCTACGTGGGAAGACCAGGGGTCCACCATTGTGTATGTGAGTTCACTTTTTCTGTATTTGATTAAATAAATGTTATTTTTTAACCCATACTGAGATCGTGCCTCACTTGTTCCCCTTCACTGCGGAACCGGGGAAAGAAATTGCCTGACTTCAAACAACTGGGAAGTGAGTTCCTGTTGAGGTCCTGCTTGAGGGCAATCCCCCACATCCGGTCTGTTAAATTGGACGGGTTGAGTTAAGCCCAACGATACCTATCCTCCACTACTACTCACACTGGGCCGTGTGAGTATATATGTATTAATATATTCCATATACCTCATTGATTCTCCTACACTTGCATTTGGAAGAGTGAGGACCCATCCTCCAAAGATACCAATTTTATTATTGCTTACACACGGCCGTGTAAGTATATTATTATGCTATAAGCTTGGCCCCTTATCCATTACATCAGGACGTTGTCAGTTATATATCGTCTGCATTTGTATTGTGCATCTTCCTAATCCCATGCTCCCCCTATTTTTCTGTTTTCTACGTTTCTATAAGGGCTCTGGATTATCCCTATTTTGGGGTTGAAGCAGAAGGGATCTAAGGGTTGTAAAAAAATAGGTGATAGTGCGCAGCTTATACCTAGTAAGACACAACCTGTGAATAGTGCACAGTGAAATAAAAAACAATATTGTTGACCTTAAAGGTGAGGATAACACTAGATGTGGGTCTGCAGCCTTTCTTGGGGGTGGCTCGACACCCCTGGAACTAGACAAAAAACAAAAGAACAGGGCGCACAACGCACATAGTGATGTAAAGTTTAAAAGGTGACTTTATGATTAAAAGTAAATAGTTCTGCGTACATCAAAGTGAAATAAACAAGCAGTTGGTTAATAGGTTTACCACACCAGGAGACAACCGGAGGCGACACTCTTCATTTGATCTCAGCAGGTGGTGGGTCAGCAAGCGTCTTGTCTGCTATTCACTCCACACTTGTGAAATCCAGAGTTCTCCGTCTCAGTGTGGCAGATGGGTCAATCCCAAGATGAAAGTCCCGGAGCACAAGGCTCAAAGCGGCATATACCAGCCTCAGTCAGTGTCCTCACGGCTTGCACGCCACTCGCTTGCCTCTACTCCTCGTGGGGCGCCCGGTGATGACGTCACAAGTCGACCATCGACTTCCGGGAGGCGTCCGCTGGAACGCACAGCGTGCGGGCCGTGCTGGATGCTCACAGCGACTTGGAGTACAATGCATGTAGTGGCAAATGTGGAATAAGCAAAAACTGACTGGCACTTACATAAGGGGGAAAATGCACAAAGTGTGTTCTGAACACACAGGGGTACAGAAATACGAGCAGAGACACCCTTCCAACGCGTTTCGTAACACTAGGTTACTTCTTCAGGGAATGTATGCAGATGGAGGGGGGTTGTACACATATATATACCCAGCATCCCCCAATCAAACATGTGGTGTCTAATTGCTGTATCGTCAATTAAAGGTGTAGCGTATTGCTCATTAAAACCTGCATATAGCTGTGTCTCATAAAAAACAGAACTGATTTATAACAAAATGCATTCAAGTACAAAAATACAGTATAACATTGCATATCAAAAATTAAACCATATGAATGGTTAAAACTCGACGCATGAGAAATAGAATTTCTGAAAAAGAGAAGCCAAAGTTAGAGGCAAACAAATACATATACAGGGATGAGTGTAAACAGCATGACATATACAGGAGGCTAGAGTCTAATACAAAGACCAAATGTCTACAGTATGTCCTCATTTAACCCCTTAGGGCTCAATGAGTTCATTTGATAAATCCAAAATGTCTCTTGATAGGAAAGACTTTTTTTTATTACTTAAGTTTTTATTCATCATTTTTCCAAAAGTAAGAGGGGTACAAAAAGAAAAAAAAAGGGGGGGGAACAATACAACGGTACAGAATTGCAAATAGTCTGATTACACATTAGGAGGGGAGGAGAGTATGGGAAGGAGGGGGAAGGGGACAGCATTTGAAACCACGTAACATATTAACTACCAGGCGAGTTACAACATAAGTCATAAATCACTCTGTTCAGAATAACCTAGTCTAAATAAGGGGATAGACCTGCATGTCTAAACCAAGGGGCCCATGTTTCGGAGAATTGTGAAGTGGAACCAGTTTGGTAGGCAGTGAGTTTTTCCATGTAGACAATATGCCAGATTTTGTTATTGATTTGGTTTAAGAATGGGGGAGTCGGTTGTTTCCAGTTTTTGGCGATGGTGCATCTAGTAGCATTAAGAATTTGGGAGATAACTTTAATTTCTTTTTTGTTACAATTGGCCATTGGTTTTCCCAAGACTGTATAGATCGGGTCCTGTGGGACAGTGATTCCCAGAACCCTGTGTATTAAAGTGAACACTTCACTCCATGTTCGCTGAATTTTTGGTCACGACCAAAATATGTGCAGTATAGTCCCACTTTCGCCACAACCACGCCAACATAAAGGAGAGACACCCGGGAGAAAGGAGTTCAACCTGGTGGGAGTCATATACCATCTATATATTAGCTTGTAAATATTCTCCTTAATCACCACACAGGAAGAATTTTTGGAGGCAGCCTCCCAGATATCTTTCCAGACATCAAGGTCCAAATTGGTATTTAACTCCTCCTCGCAGGATGTCATATATTTATCAGGGATTTGGCTATTTTTGACAGGCGTCAAACTATGGTATAGCCTGGAAGTAATGCCCTTCATAACAGGCTGACGTACACACCAGTCTTCATATAGCGTTAACACATGTGGTTGGTTTGGCTTGTAGATGGATTGGATGTAGTGCCTAACTTTGAGAAATCTGAAGAATTCAGAGGAGGGAATATCGTGGCTCGTTTGTAATGAGATGAACGGAGGGACTTTACCTTTGGTGAGAATATCATTAACTCTTAGGAGTCCTTTTTGAACCCAAAGGTTGGATTGTTGGTTATTAGTGTAAAAAGGGAGGGAGGGATCTGAAAACAGGGGTTGCATGAGGGATGGGGTACCAGTCAGTTGGAACCTAACTTTAAGGGAGTCCCAAAGATTACATGCAAAAGATAACACCGGGTTTGTGTAAACCTCAGCTGGTCTGGATTTTCTATTAAGCCAGAGGAGAGTCTTAATTTCGCATGGGGAGCAGATCGATTCTTCTAGTTCAACCCATCTTTTTTCGGTTGGGTTTGAATGCCAACTAACTAGTTGCCCTAGTTGTGCCGCTCTATAGTACTTTTGTAGATTTGGGAGGGCTAAGCCTCCTTCTAGCTTAGATTTATAAAGGATATCTTTGCGGACTCTAGGACGTCTATGTTGCCATACAAATTTCAGAATTTTATTTTGAATATTGTTTAGGTCCTTCTGACATATCTTAACTGGGAGAGTTTGGAAGAGGTACAGGATTCTAGGTAAGATGTTCATTTTAATAGTGGCGATCCTTCCAAACCAAGAGATGATGTAAGGATTCCAGGTGGACAAGTCTTTTGCAACTTGGTCAAATAAAGGTTTAAAGTTTGTTTTGTATAGGGATGAGTAGTCATTTGTTATTTGAACCCCTAAATATTTAATGTGGGTCTGGTTCCATTTGAAGTCAAAATTAAGTTGAAGTAACTTTACCATATCCTTGGGAAGGTTTAAGCTCAGAGCCATAGATTTAGAGGGGTTAATTTTGTATCCTGAGAGGGAGCCAAACTCCGATAGAGCTTGGAAAAGGTTGGGGAGGGAGATAAGAGGGTTTGAGAGCGTCAATAGTATGTCATCCGCATAGAGAGCTATCTTGAATTCCTTCTGTCCAACATTGATACCCGTGATATTGGGGTTCCTTCTTATTTGGCAGGCTAGTGGTTCAATTGCCAAAGTAAACAACAAGGGGGACAGTGGGCACCCCTGTCTGGTTCCGTTCCATATTGGGAAAGGGTCAGACAAGGAGTTATTCATTTTTACTATGGCTGTTGGAAGAGAGTATAACGTGTTTATGCTGTTTAAGATTTTGGGAGTGAAACCCATTTGTGAGAGTGTGGCGTTCATAAATTGCCAATCCAGCCGATCAAAAGCTTTTTCAGCGTCTAGTGAAAGTAATAATGATGAGCGTGAGGTTTGCTTTGCTACATGTATTAAATTCACCGTCCTCCTTGTGTTGTCAAGTGCTTGTCTGTCCAAGACAAAACCAACCTGGTCCGGATGGATCAATCTTGGAAGAATATTGTTTAATCTAGTGGCCAAAATTTTCACGTATAACTTTAGATCTGTATTTAATAATGATATAGGTCGATAGCTAGAGCACATCATGGGGTCTTTTCCATCTTTTGGGATTACTACTATGGTTGCTCGTAGCATATCTCTGGGTGAGGGGAGGCCTAGAAGCATCTCATTAAATACTTTGGTTAAGTGTGGGAGGAGTATTATGGAGAATTTTTTGTAGTAAAGATTTGAAAATCCATCCGGACCAGGGGCCTTCCCATTTTTCAAAGATTTGATAGCCTCCAAGATTTCAGGGGGTTCTATAGTTTTTCAAGATTTATTATATCTTCTGGTTCCAGCGTGGGGAGCCGGCATTGAGTTAGAAAGTTTTGAATTTTTTTCGCTTTTTGTTTTTAGCCGATTCTCCCACTGGGCCAGGCAGATTGTAAAGAGATGTATAATATTCCTTAAAAGCGTCACTAATAACTTTGGGGCTATTTGATATCTTTCCATTCTTAGTATAAATATTATGGATCCTAGCTTTGACCTGCTTTTGTTTTAGCTTACGTGCTAGCATTTTATCTGCCTTATTGCTTTTTTCATAGTATTTCTGTTGGGTCCATCGTATAGCTCTCTCTGCGTTTGTCACTAACAAAAGATTTAATTGCCCTCTAACTGAGATTATTTGTCTATAGTTTTTTCAGGAGGGATTTGCTTTATGGATACTTTCTAGTTCTGATAACTTTTGTGTTAATGTCACAATGTGTTCCGCTTTTTCCTTCCTTTTCCGAGAAGCCAGAGCGATCAGCTTACCTCTAAGCACAGATTTATGGGCCTCCCATAGGGTAAAAGGGGAAACGTCTGGAGTGTTATTTATATCAAAATATTGGACCAGTTCCTCTTCCAATTGTTGGAGATTTTGTGGGTTCGACAATAATGATTCATTTAGGGACCACAACCTTGTTTTGTTTTTGGTGGTGAGGCCATCCAGTTTAGTTATAATTGTAGAATGGTCCGACCAAGCAGAGGGGGCAATTATTGCTGAGGAAATGTTATCGCTAATTTGTTGGTCAATTAAAATATAGTCTATACGTGAATAGCTATTATGGGGGTGAGAGAAGAAGGAGAAGTCTTTTTCCTTGTTGTTCATTAATCTCCAGGAGTCTACCACCATCAGATCCTTGGTCATGGATACGAGACCACGAGTTGAGGGAACTATCTTTTGTGGTGGTGGGAGACTGGGAAATGTATCTAAATTTGGGTCCATGATTGCGTTTAAATCCCCTGCAAGAATTAGAAAACCTTTCTGGACAGAGTTTATTAAATTTGTGAGCTCCTGGAAAAAGGATTCTTGATTTTCATTAGGGGCATATATGTTAGCTATTGTCACATGGGTAGAGTCTAGTAATCCTGTAACAATTAAAATTCTCCCAGCAGGGTCATTTTTAATTTTGTCTACTTTGAAATTTAGATTTTTGTGGAAAAGTGTAGCCACCCCATTTTTTTTGTATGGGATGATGAGTGATAGATTAGAGGGTAGTCGCTACTGTACAGCAGTGATTGATCCTCCTTTTTCAGATGCGTTTCTTGTAACAAAATGATATCTCCTGTTAGTCTTTTGGCCTCTGAAAGGGCTATTCGTCTCTTACGGGGGGTATTGAGGCCCTTGGTGTTTTGGGAAATTATATTAATTGGCATAGTGATGCTTGAAAGGTCTATGATACAGGTGAACAGAGTGATGACCTATATATAGCAGAAGAAACAGAATCTTAACTATTGTAAACAGTCTGTATCGTGAACATACACCTTGAGAGATACACATATTCACTTTCTGCAGTAACAAATGCTTGTAGAACTGGGTGTGGGGGGAGGGTGGACAGGGTAGGGTGGGGTAAAAAGAGGACCCCGGTTTCCAAACTATGTTTGGGGGGACCAACCATCTCAGGTCCCGTGAAGCGAGTGTATCGTAGTCACGGGATGCGCAAACCTGTGGGGGGAGGGTTGCAGCCCAACGGCTTAATGACACAGTGCTCCTTTGTTTGAGGGGCCAAATTTTAAGAAATTAAACGCAAAAGCAACACCCCGGTAAGTACGGGGCGGATTGTGTGTGTAGTCTTACACATCAGGATACAGAAAAACGAGGGGGAAATGAAACATCGTAACTATTTACATCACCTTATCTTTCCTTAGTTTTCTCACATTGAGTAGATCAGACTGGCATCCAGTGCTCGGCCATCTCAAAATCTATATTTAGTCTATAGGGGAGGGGAAACACAAACGGAACAGTGCAAAGAATAAATAACATAGATATCCTGAAACCAGGACATACCTTTACCCAGGAAACAGTTTCGAATTAGGCCCAGGGTGTCCAAACCCACGCCCCGAGAGCCACCAGCGGGCCGCCCCCCAGCACAGGCGGCCCATCCAGCGACCCAGTCAAAGACAGAGCCACCGTCCGAGCCACCCGCACCAAAACAGGGACACCCATAGAAGCCTGGCCGCTGACAGCCCCCGAGGACCGAGCCCGAAAACCCCCAACCCGGGCCAACATGTGTCAACTGCACAAAACATTCAACTTAGATCAGGCTGTCTATCAGTTTCTAGGTGCTTTGGGACTTTCGGTCCATTTAGAAACAGTCAATTTTGAATAAAACATTTCCAAAGCAACCCTCGTGGTAGCCTGTATTTTAAAACTAAAACCTTTCACAGTATGGGAAGTTATCTTCGGGAGATTCTTGATAACCAGAGCGCCTTGGTCATTGGGAGTGGTTCAAGTTAGTGAATTGACGCCAGGTGTCTCCACTCCTGTTCAAGAAAAAAAGCTTATCTGGAGTAAACGACAAGTTCAGCTGTGCCTTATGTTCAGAACAACATTCCGCCAGTCTGTAAAATTAACTAGAAACTCAATAAATGATCAGCTCCAAATTTCAAGCGGGCTGGTTCTTTTCTCTTCGTGAAGTCTGGGTCTTTACCCATGCTGGGCGTTGTTGATAGGTGGGGGCTGGGCCCGCTGGGAGGCCTCCATGTCCTCTGGCTCAAGGAGACCCATTGCTCGCAATTTCTCTTCACCTTCTTCTGGAGTGAGAAATATATGTGTTTGTTCTTGGTAGGTAAATATTATCTTGCACGGAAAACCCCAACGGTAGCGTATTTTACTATTTCTCAGTGTGTTTGTGACCTGAGCAAACATTTTACGCTTGTTCAACGTTGTTTGAGCCAAATCTGGGAAAATGAGAAGCTGGACGTTGTCTTGTTCTATCCTTGGAACCGATCTAGCGGCTCTCAGTATCTCCTCCTTGCTACGAAAGTAGTGTAAACGTGTAATCACATCTCGTGGTTTTTTGGGGTCCAGGCCTCTAAGTCTAGGCAGTCTATGTGCTCTGTCCATCTGGAGTTTGTCCTCCGTCATTTCTGGTACCAAAGACCCAAAGAGCTGGATGAGATATGCGTCCAATTGAGCATTGTCCACTTCCTCCGGGACTCCTCTGATAAGCAGATTATTGCGTCTTGATCGGTTTTCCGTGTCTTCCAATTTTTCGAAATTTTTTTACCTTGCGTTTTTAACTCGTGGATTTCTTGGGCTTGGATCTCCTGGGCAGAGGCGGTGGTGTCCACTTTCTCCTCCAAGTCCACGATACGGTCTCCTATAGATGCTATTTCCTCTCTGACACTCTGACAGAAACTCTGCATCTCGGAGCGGAAGGAACTTTTGATGTCTTGGACAAACCGCAACATTTCTTTGCGAGTAAGCGGAGTATCTATCTCTTCTTCGGAGTCGGGTTCTGGTTCTGCGTCTTCGCCAGCGAGAGGCGCGTCTTGATCTTTGGTTCCTGTCTTTGGTTTTTTAAAGAAGAGGGCGGCCTCCCGCGGGGTTTTTTTTTGTGTTTTGGTGAGTGGCATATTTGTTGTTTACAGGTCGTTTTTATATATACTGTAGAATTGAAGCTGATTTTGTTTGGGTGATGTAAATTCTGTATTTCCTTTTTCACATTGACATGAGCCCCCTCATTCCTAAGGCACCATGTTCATTCACATTTTTTTTCCTTTTAGGATTTTTTTTTTTTTCCCCATAAGGGTTACACAGGGCCCAATATTCTCCTTGTGTTATTTAGGTAGGTAGGTGGGTAGGTATTGGGGAGAGAGTGTGCTAGTAGAAACAATGCAAAGCTCTGTTTCAATTGTCAGACACTGAGTATATTTGTGTGTGTTTGTGCCTTTAACTCTGGCCAGCGGCGGCCATCTTGGATCCGGCTGGGACACAGCTGCGTTTCAAGCTGGAACGCATGGTACCTCTCCCTCTCCTCTCCCTCTCCACCTCCCCAGAGCTTCTCCCCTCTCCGCTCCCACTACTGCTCTGGGCCCTCTCCTGTGCTTTCTCAGCACCATGACGATCTCCCACTCAAGGGACTGTGCACCTCGGGTGAACTCAGAGACCCTGCCAGAGAGCTGGTCAAGATGGCTGCTCCTCCCTCTTCACTGTGCAGCGGCATCCATTTTATCCCCGGGCCGGCTCGGCGCTCCCCACCTCCGCTGCTCTGCGTCCCCCTGCCCCACCAGGAGTAAATTACGCCGCACCGTGACCCAGCTGGGGATACCTTGATCCCCTGGGGAATTCTTCTGGACGGCGGGCCCCCCAGGGATCCCGGATATGGTGACCCCCCCTCTCTTGGTGCCGATATCGGTGGCAAGATGGCCGCTCCTCTCCGTCCCCAGCCCCGAACCCATCTCTCCTCAGGTATGTTTAAAAGGCTTTTATTGGGATGGGAAAGGATCCTCGCGGCATCCACTGCTGCTGGAAGCCAGGGAAGCAAGGAGAGTCCATGCGCTGATTTAGTGGTTGTGATTATGGCCCAGTGCTGCAGTGAATAGCAAACTGAGTGAGTGTGACCCCTCTATTAGCTCCGTTTTGGGCAGGGGTGTTGGTTTTACTTACTCAGTTAGTTGCCTTGGGTATGTCCACCCAGAAGTAGTACCCACAGCTGTCCCTCTGGCCAAGCACAAGAAGAGAGAGATCAGTTCCAAATCGTGTGCACTGCGGCCTTGAGGAGCACAACCCCGTCAGCCAGGTCCTCAGCCACTCTTATTTTCTTTTTATTTTGGAGGGGTTAAGTAATGATTAATGTGGTCACTTTTGGTCTTAAATTGATCTTTGCTTCAGGGAGTATCTGCTGTTATAGAAATTTGTTTATTTTGGTCAGATTTAGATAAGGATTGCTCCAGATTAGTTTTCTGTATTGGAGGAGCCTCAGATGAAAGCAGCCATCTCCATCAGGCTCCAAGCCACGCCCCCGATAGGAAAGAGTTTTAATCCTATCACCTCCCCTTCTTGCTTTAGGGACCACTTTGATACCTTTAAATTGTAAGTTAGAAGGGTCTTTATTATGGTAAAGTGCAAAGTGACGGGAGAGACTATGTTTCTCATAACCTATTTTGATATTTCTAATGTGCTCCTGTATCCGAGTTTTCAGGCATCTTTTTGTGCGGCCTATATATTGCAGGCCGCATTCACAGTTGATCATATAGACCACATATGTAGAATTACAATTTATAAAAGAATCGATTTCGAAACTCTCACCGGTGGTGAATGATTTGAAGGTTTTTCTCTCTGGGTGAATAGGTTTACATATAGAACACTTTCCACATTGATAATTCCCTGTTGGTTTATCACCAAGCCAAGTTTTAGTTAAAGGCTTCGCGTGGGTAAAGCCCACGTCACTGGGGGCTAGTGTGTTTTTAAGTTTTTTTGCCCTTCTATAAATAAACTTAGGAACATCTGCAATATGATTACTTAGTACTGGATCAGTGCATAAAATTGCCCAATGCCGTTGTATAATCCTTTCAATTTTTTTATTCATTGAATTATAGGTGGTAATAAAAGGCACTTCAATCAAATTACTCTGGTCATCAGTTATTTCTTTGATTTTTGGGGTTAACATTGATTGCCTATCCATACGTCAAACTATATCAAGATCTCTAGTCAAACTCGCACTAGAATAACCTCTTTCAAGGAACTTATCAAAAAGCAATTTGGATTGTGTCTCAAAATCTTGTTCCTCACTACAGTTTCGTTTAATACGAATAAATTGGCCTTTGGGAATGTTGGTAATCCACGATTTTTTGTGGTTACTGCTTGCCATTAATAAATTGTTGGCATCGATTTCTTTAAAAAAGACCTTGGTGGAAACATTCCCATTGTCCAATGCTGTTAATTGTAAGTCTAAAAAGTTAATACTGAGTGGGTTAGACACAAGCGTAAAGACCAGATTCCTATCGTTGGCATTCAAGTAGGAGAGGAAAGGGCAGATGGATAAATCATCCCCCTCCCATACACATAGGATATCGTCGATGTAGCGACGCCAGATGATTATCTGTTTACTAAAGGGGTTGTTACTCCAAATGCTCTGTTCCTCCCACTGACCCATGTACAGGTTTGCGAAACTGGGTGCAAATCTCGTGCCCATTGCAGTTCCGCAAACCTGTAAAAAGAACTCGGTTAAGAACAAAAAATAATTATGGGTCAGTATAAACTCAATAGATTTTAAAATGAATTCTGTATTGAGATGGTGCAAGGTAGTATCTGACTCCAGATAGAATTGTACTGCCTGTAGGCCTTTGTCGTGTGGAATGTGGGTGTATAGCACCTGCACATCACACGTAATCCATTTATATGTGCTCTTCTATTCAAAGTCCTGAAAGGCTAAGAGGACAAAAGATGTATCTTTTAGGTAGGATGGCAGTTGGTTAACATAAGACTGCAAAAAGAAGTCCACATACTGCGAATCTTTCGCAGTAAGGGAATCTATTCCCGAAATGATGGGACGACCAGGTGGGTTGGAAATAGACTTGTGGACTTTGGGCAAATGATAAAAAATTGGTATTTTCGGAGAATCATTAAACAAAAAGTCAAACTCAGCTTTCGTAATAACGGTGTTAGAAAAGGCTTCATCCAATAGTTCCTTTAAGAGGATAATGTAATCACTAGTTGGGTCTTTACTAAGTAAAACCGTAAAGATTACGAACAGGGGGCCCACCGCCTCCTTTATGATTCATCCTTCTATAGGGTACTTAGTAAAGACCCTACTAGTGATTACATTACGTCCCATCATTTCGGGAATAGATTCCCTTACTGCGAAAGATTCGCAGTATGTGGACTTCTTTTTGCAGTCTTATGTTAACCAACTGCCATCCTACCTAAAAGATACATCTTCTGTCCTCTTAGCCTTTCAGGACTTTGAATGGAAGAGCACATATAAATGGATTACGTGTGATGTGTAGGCGCTATACACCCACATTCCACACGACAAAGGCCTACAGGCAGTACAATTCTATCTGGAGTCAGATACTACCTTGCACCATCTCAATACAGAATTCATTTTAAAATCTATTGAGTTTATACTGACCCATAATTATTTTTTGTTCTTAACCGAGTTCTTTTTACAGGTTTGTGGAACTGCAATGGGCACGAGATTTGCACCCAGCTTCGCAAACCTGTACATGGGTCAGTGGAAGGAACAGAGCATTTGGAGAAACAACCCCTTTAGTAAACAGATAATCATCTGGCGTCGCTACATCGACGATATCCTATGTGTATGGGAGGGGGATGATTTATCCATCTGCTCTTTCCTCTCCTACTCGAATGCCAACGATAGGAATCTGGTCTTTACGCTTGTGTCTAACCCACTCAGTATTAACTTTTTAGACTTACAATTAACAGCATTGGACAATGGGAATGTTTCCACCAAGGTCTTTTTTAAAGAAATCGATGCCAACAATTTATTAATGGCAAGCAGTAACCACAAAAAATCGTGGATTACCAACATTCCCAAAGGCCAATTTATTCGTATTAAACGAAACTGTAGTGAGGAACAAGATTTTGAGACACAATCCAAATTGCTTTTTGATAAGTTCCTTGAAAGAGGTTATTCTAGTGCGAGTTTGACTAGAGATCTTGATATAGTTCGACGTATGGATAGGCAATCAATGTTAACCCCAAAAATCAAAGAAAAAACTGATGACCAGAGTAATTTGATTGAAGTGCCTTTTATTACCACCTATAATTCAATGAATAAAAAAATTGAAAGGATTATACAACGGCATTGGGCAATTTTATGCACTGATCCAGTACTAAGTGATCATATTCCAGATGTTCCTAAGTTTATTTATAGAAAGGCAAAAAAACTTAAAAACACACTAGCCCCCAGTGACGTGGGCTTTACCCACGCGAAGCCTTTAACTAAAACTTGGCTTGGTGATAAACCAACAGGGAATTATCAATGTGGAAAGTGTTCTATATGTAAACATATTCACTCAGAGAGAAAAACCTTCAAATCATTCACCACCGGTGAGAGTTTCGAAATCGATTCTTTTATAAATTGTAATTCTACATATGTGGTCTATATGATCAACTGTGAATGCGGCCTGCAATATATAGGCCGCACAAAAATATGCCTGAAAACTCGGATACAGGAGCACATTAGAAATATCAAAATAGGTTATGAGAAACATAGTCTATTCCGTCACTTTGCACTTTACCATAATAAAGACCCTTCTAACTTACAATTTAAAGGTATCAAAGTGGTCCCTAAAGCAAGAAGGGGAGGTGATAGGATTAAAAGTCTTTCCTATCAAGAGACATTTTGGATTTATCAAATGAACTCATTGAGCCCTAAGGGGTTAAATGAGGACATAGACATTTGTCTTTGTATTAGACTCTAGCCTCCTGTATATGTCATGCTGTTTACACTCATCCCTGTATATGTATTTGTTTGCCTCTAACTTTGGCTTCTCTTTTTCAGAAATTCTATTTCTCATGCGTCGAGTTTTAACCATTCATGTTTTAATTTTTGATATGCAATGTTATACTGTATTTTTGTACTTGAATGCATTTTGTTATAAATCAGTTCTGTTTTTTATGAGACACAGCTATATGCAGGTTTTAATGAGCAATACGCTACACCTTTAATTGACGATACAGCAATTAGACACCACATGTTTGATTGGGGGATGCTGGGTATATATATGTGTACAACCCCCCTCCATCTGCATACATTCCCTGAAGAAGTAACCTAGTGTTACGAAACGCGTTGGAAGGGTGTCTCTGCTCGTATTTCTGTACCCCTGTGTGTTCAGAACACACTTTGTGCATTTTCCCCCTTATGTAAGTGCCAGTCAGTTTTTGCTTATTCCACATTTGCCACTACATGCATTGTACTCCAAGTCGCTGTGAGCATCCAGCACGGCCCGCACGCTGTGCGTTCCAGCGGACGCCTCCCGGAAGTCGATGGTCGACTTGTGACGTCATCACCGGGCGCCCCACGAGGAGTAGAGGCAAGCGAGTGGCGTGCAAGCCGTGAGGACACTGACTGAGGCTGGTATATGCCGCTTTGAGCCTTGTGCTCTGGGACTTTCATCTTGGGATTGACCCATCTGCCACCCTGAGACGGAGAACTCTGGATTTCACAAGTGTGGAGTGAATAGCAGACAAGACGCTTGCTGACCCACCACCTGCTGAGATCAAATGAAGAGTGTTGCCTCCGGTTGTCTCCTGGTGTGGTAAACCTATTAACCAACTGCTTGTTTATTTCACTTTGATGTACGCAGAACTATTTACTTTTAATCATAAAGTCACCTTTTAAACTTTACATCACTATGTGCGTTGTGCGCCCTGTTCTTTTGTTTTTTATCTAAGGGTTGTCTCTAAGTACCTAAAAGAGAGCCAATTTTATTGGCTATATTGTCATACTGTAAGCACTATTATCTGAAACGCAAGGTAAGCGCCTGGTTTTTTCTTGGTTTTGTTCTAAAACCTGCGTTAGCATACAAGCCTTCTAGACCCAGTTCTAATACCTTGCTAGCAGGCAATACAGGTTAATCCTGTTTGCCCCAAAATATCCACCTTTTTCCACATATTGCAGAAGTCCCTGTCTTGCAGCTATTTCTCATAAGGGGCCACACATACAAGGCAACCCACTTATAAGCTTACACAGGCAGCTAGGGGACCATGAGTCAAAGGGAATACATTATTGTGACCAGTTAAAATATTAAAAACAAAATAAATAAAAAACCGACATGGAGTCTAGCTCATAACATACGAATGGTTAAAATCTAAGTTCCAGGAAAGGTTAGACATAAAGATGTAGCAAACTTTAGTGTGTCCGGCACAAGGGGGCAGCTGCATGACTGGATGCCTCGGCACCTGAGGATTATCAGTGTGGGGAGTCCAATCCAGAAGCATGGACCCCCGCAGCGATGTCGCGGAAGGCATGGTCCCCAGTGCCTGGGTTCTGGAGACAGCGAGTCAGACTACATCTGTAAATGGAGCCTTAGGCAAGTGAGGGCTAGTCTCACATTACATATTCCAATCAGCTGAAGCATAAAGAGGAAGATTTATTCGGAAAACTGATACTAAGAGCCCTGTGTGTTTATGTAGAATGTTCTGAAAATCTGTATGAAAAATAACTAATAACGTTCAAGCTGTTTTATTTTGAACATCCATCCAAACCAACAAAAACGAGAACGTAAAGGGCTCTTCTATATAGTGAATACAAAAATGAATGTGCAATCAAGTGAATATTCTGTGATGATACAAATAAAATTGTGTTCAACCCTATCAGTGAATATAGGGACAATAATTGTGCAAATATTGTGACAACAATAGTGTATATAAAATGCTGCTCAAAACCTTTAGGGAACAGTCCAGGAAGTTCGCCTTTCTAGAACTGTTTTCAAAAGGTAGGGGAGTGCAGGTGTCATGTTATATATATAGGAAAAAACACATCATAGTGCAATAAGTTCTTATAAGCAGTGTTCGACAAACCTATACATTTGCTCGCCCCGGGCGAGTGGATTTAACCCCCTTGCGAGTAAATATTGGCCCAAGCAGCACATGTTTGGTACTAGGTGGCGAGTAGATTTTTTTGTGTGGCGAGTAGATTTTTTGGTGATTTGTGAACCACTGCTTATAAGTGAAGGTGGTGTGGTGATAAGGGACCTCTGAAGTGGGAACTCGCATTCTTCCAGAATCAACAAAACATATCCAAAACCGTGGCAAATATCTCAGTAGATGGTGGGGGTCCTATTCAATCCTGACTTGGATGGATGTAAGGCAATCTCGTGTGGTGTGGACGTGGTGATGGCAGTGGAAATGCAGGAATTAATAGAACGATAAAGCCAACCTTCATGCAATCCAGATACAAGGTATGACTTTATAAATGTAAAAACATAGAATGTACACCTACACAGCGTCACACAAGGCGCACAACAAATGGTGTCTCTGATGAGAAGCTCTCACCGCTGCCTCAGTAAGGAATCTCTGTTGCATCACTTCCGGTTGTGACACGCTTCCGGTCCTGGATAGAGGAGGATTCAGACTGTATCATGAGGACAGATGGGAGCCAATAGTACACACCCTCAGCGACTACGTGTTTCACTTTAGATAGCTTTGTCGACAGCTAATTTTAGATCCCCTAAAAACAGAACGCCCAGGGTGCACTTTTGAAAAAGTGAGTCTCATTCAAATAACACTTCAAGGTGCCAGCTTAGTTGCTAAATGTATTCTGCAAAAATTGCATGTTTGGGGGTCTATGTATATTTTACCAGTTTGTAGCACCAACATATCTGAAGATGGACACTTGAAAAATGTAATGAGTACAATTGAATTATGAACATTACAAATTATTTTTATTCAACATTGATTTTCATATTTTAACATTTTGGCAGGGTTATAAATATACTTGTAGAAGAGGAGTACAACCACGTGGGCATGAAATATAGTGCACTAATCCAGGATTAGGTTATATTTTTGTAGCCAGGTCCCCCTCTTACCTCCGGGCTGTGTGAAGGGGATGGCTGTTGTGCTCTGCGGTGCGGGGAGTGGGCGAACGAGTCGCCAGTGTTCTGGAGAGGGCACCCCCATATTGTAAAGAGCCACGCATGCGCAGTACGTTCCGCGCATGCGCAATGGATTTCACTAACACGGTGGCCATCTTGGTACACGTCACGCATGCGCAAGAGGCATACAAGCGGCGGCCATTACACTCAAGCTCCGCAGGGAATCAACAAGACCCAGCAGCCTCAGGGGCTGCCTACCACATGCACAGAGCCAATAGGGCATCAGGGTTCTCGGGCTGGCAAGAGATACATTTGGCGCACTCAAGGGGACCACGCCAGTTGGGAGAGGGAGCTGGATCAGGCAGGTACTGTCTGAGAGCCAGTGGCTCTGTGACTAGGCCTAGTATATCCCCCTTAGGCCCCAGCTCATCATAGCTTGTGGTTACTTCAGGGAAGGCCCCCTTAGATAGGAACACTTCCCCATTTTACTGTCTAGTGTCAGGGATACCATGAAGACGCCGCACAGTGAGCACGGCCTGTGGTCTGGGACCAGATCACCTCCATTGCAAGAGACTCAGGTGATATTATCCTTGCCGGAATTCACCCCACACTGAGGTGGAAGCCATCGCAGACGACGACAACGTTGAATCTGACGGATCCCTTTGTTCATTGGCATTACCCGGGTGCTGGAGCCCCGGGAAGGTACCCAACTAAGTGCACCAACACTTCAAGGGATAGCGTTATCTCCTACACTTCTGGGCGAGCCCTGACATTGGGGGTAACGGACATCAGGGTATAGATGCCAAGCACCCTAGGTACTTTCGGGACACTCAGGGGTGGTATCGGGTTGGGCCTATTCTACTGTGTGGTACAGGGTACTGCTTGTTGCATGCTCAGTAAAAGTTGTGATTATATACCTGAGTGTGTGTGTTATTGGCATTGTTCCTGTAATGGGCTTATCCCAACACGTTGAGATCACTTGCAGGTGGGCGGCGCTACACCGAGACTAATCTGAATCACCCCAGGTTCCCAGTGGCGGAAGTTCAGGGCTCCTGGTTGCCAGACAGGTAATAGCAACATTGGTAGTTCCTTCCCAGGTATGGGGGAACAAAGGCTACATTTGGAGGTGCTACTGAGATTCATGACCTGGGGTGCCCAATCTAAATTTACGATAAATTCAACCAGAAAGGAAAATGTCCCTGCTGTCGTCACAGTGTTCACAATATCATAGATATCAAATGGGATGCATCCAATCAGTGGAGTACATTGTTAATTAACTGCCAAGAGGATGTCCAAACAGACACTGCACCCCAATTTCTACTGCTCCTCGAAGCCTTACCAGGGGGAAGTCCAGTCATATTCCCCAACCGCCGCGCACAAACCGAAACACTTAGAGCCCTCACCTGCGTGACCGAATCTCGGTTGTCCTCACCTGCTTCCTCCCCAGAGAACTCTAGCCAGAGCCAGGCTAGAAGTCCGAAGCAAGCCACCCCAGTGCCCGCAGTACAGGTGGCCCACGGTTACTTGTAGGAGCCCTGCAGCAACTAACTGACAAGATAGAAAAGCTGGCCCCGGTGCAACCCTACCGCAAGTTGAAGGCCTTCTCTGGGCTGCGGCCCACACCGCAGGGGGAAGAGGCTTTTGAAGAATGGCGCAATCATGCGGTTCAAATTCTGCCTAAGTGGATGTGCATGGATACGGTCAAGAGGCAGAGAATTGTGGAATGTCTGCAGCCACCTGCTTCTGACCTCTTACGACTGTATTATGAGACTCATGAAGAGGCTGAGGCCAAAGACCTGATACATGCCCTAACCAAGGTCTATGGACTGAAGGACGATCCAAGTGCATTGTTGGTACAGTTCTATGCCCTCAAGCAGAAGGAGGGGGAAGACTTATCAGATTTCCTACGTCGACTACAGATGATGTTGTGGACTCTGATCAACAAAAAGGTCATTCGGAAGACCTATCTAGATGACTATAGAACCCAACAATTCTTGCGAGGGGCGTCACTCACACACCCTCTTGTGGCCCGGATTTGCTGCGCGATCTCTACCACAAATCCTCCCAACTTTGAGGACCTAATGGACTAGATCCAGGACAAGGAGGCCATCCTGTGGTTCTAGGCTCCCAAGGCGTCCAGTGACCCCTCAAGAGGACCTGATTAAGTGAGAGCACTCACGAAACGCGTAGTCCTGTGTCGGTGGAGTTGTGCTGTTTTTCAGCACTGAAAGCCTCTGAGGAAAGCTTCTGTCATAGGCCTTGCGACTGGACGCGGGAGCAGGGGGCATCCTAGAGGAGCTAACAGAGAGGTTTTCGGAGGCTGGATGTGTTAACCCACATGTAAGTTCTGTATACTTACTTTTATTTATAATAAAGTATCGTTTTTAACACATATACATGTGGATGTCGCCCCTATTTTGGAGTGTGTAAAGAAGGACCACTCCATGAGAGGGATCTGCAGTTACCCATTACTACCCCAGACTGATCCTAGATGCTACTGTATGGGAATCGTTTGGAGGAGTGATTTAAAGATACAGTGATAGGAGTGACACACATGCCCGTGTGAGTAAAACTGCTATTAGCTACTATCAGCTTTCTGTCTATCATTTTGTTATTTCCCTGTGTGTATGGTTGATTATTTAATTTGTATTTACTTTCACTCATATATATTTTACTTTTTTCATCTCTTGCCTATCCCTGTGTACTCACCACATCTCTACAATCACCTCTCAAAAGGGGACAGCAATGCAACTCCAGGAAAGCACCAAGGAGAGGTCTGAGGCAGCTACCCGCCAAAAGCTCTACCAACAGACCGCCCCTCCACCCAGGAGATTAGCTCTTACCTCCAGTGCAGAAGAAGATCACACTGATATCTGCTTCAACTGTGGCCAACGCGGACACTTCACCCAGGAATGTCCGAATCCCAAGATCCCCAATCCTAGGGTCATGACCCTCACAGTGCCACCGACTGACACTCCACCCCTGCCACCAGTGGAAAGCATCCCAGCGGATAACCCAGAGGAAGCACCCTGACCGAACGCCTACAGTCGGTTGGGGTCATCCACGATTGTATGAGTCCTTGTGGAAGGCATATATTCCTCGGCCTTGCTGGACACTGGGTCCCAGGTGACAATTATCTACCGCCCATTCTACGACCAGCACCTGACCCACCTGCCTATGTGATCGGGCAAGAGGATGAAGCTTTGGGGATTGAGCAACGAGACCAACCCTGTCAAAGGTGTGGTGTCAGTACAGTTGGCCATATCGCAACTGAACACCGGCAAGACCCACACCATGGAGGTAGAGGCCCTGACATGTCCCGAGCCCCGGGAAATTCATGGATACCCGATCATCTTGGGGACCAACACTGACGTGGTACACTACCGACACACTTTATTGAAGTGTGGTCGGTACCGCAAGCCGGGAAATCTCCCGGCTTGCTAGTGGCCGCCCCTCGGCGTGCCGCGCGTCATAGACGCGCGGTCACGCGTCATCGGGAGCGTGCGCCCCCTGCACGCGTGTCCAGGGGCTCCCCGAGGGAGCCCTGGTGTCCCGCGATCGCGGGACAGCGGCAGGGGGTTCCGGGGGACCCGGCGGACCCGGCAGCGGTAGGGAGAGCGCCCCGATCGGAGGGCGCTCTTCCGCTGCTTCGGCGTGCGCCCGTCACACTCGGGCGCGCGCCAGGCTACTGCTGCGGCACAGAACGGGCAAATGCTCGAATAAACTGTGCCGCAGCAGTACGTGGGGTGATCCGGACTTATCTGAGGGAGACTGGCAAAACAACCCTATCCTCGCTACGGATCCATCCGGTACTCAAAGAAGAGTGCTGTAAGATCGCTGCTCAGAAAGAACATGGGGAACTCTTCAATTGTGAGGAAGGATTGACCGAGATTCCACCAGGGGAAGCGAGATACATGGAAGCGGAGTCCTGCTATCCAGGGCGACCCAAGGCTGACTGGTGCTTCTCTCTAAAAAGCACGGCCGGTGACATTCGTAGAGGGTATAAGTTAGTACCCGAGTTAAGAGCATGGACATCTTCGATCCCACATAGGATTAAAGTGCTTATCCGGAACTTCTCGCCCCGTATCATGCCGTTCGTTAAGCCCATCGAGCAGCTGGTTCGGGTGAATATCGCAACAGCAAAAGTGCAGCCGGACGGGTTACCATTCGACTTCGGGGACTCACCCCTGTCAGAAGCATGGAGGTACTGGCGGGAAATGTTCTCCATCAGTGAAATGGATGTGGGCTGCAGCCAGAGCACCCAGAACACAATCCGTCTGAAAGATACTATCCCATTCCAGGAGCGTTCCAGACGCATCGCTCCCCGAGATGTGGAGGACATTAGATTAGGGACGTCCTGAAAGAGATGGAGACGGCGGACATTGTAACCGAGTCCCGTAGCCCCTACACCTCTCCGATTGTAGTGGTGCGCAAAAAGAATGGGTCCGTTCACCTGTGCGTGAACAACCGGACCCTGAACAATTGGACCATCCCGATCAGTACGCCCTGCCGAGAATAGAAGAGCTCCTCAATGCGCTGTCGGGAAACCAATGGTTCAGCGTGCTGGATCTGAGGTCAGGGTACTACCAGGTACCCATGGGGTCTAAAGACCAGGAGAAGATATGTTTTATCTGCACCCTGGGATTTTACCAGTTCACCCGTATGCCCCAAGGCATTTGCGGTGCCCCGGCGACCTTCCAGCGGTTGATGGAGAGGACCATCGGAGACATGATTCCTCAGGAGTGCTTAATCTACCTGGATGATTACGAACTCAGGGAAGGGGAATGGGACAGGGGAAGGGGGAGGGAGACCCTTGCTACTGCTAAATGAATAGAGTGATGGTGCTACAATCAGGGGTAGTAGGTAAACTTAAACACAGAGAGATGTGTAGGCTAGCCCTCAATCCAGACCATGTACTATATTTTTAAGGCTATGTATGTGGGCGTTTGCACCTGCCTATCCACCTTTAGTCGACTTTCAGCAACAGCACTGCATGTGCAATACTGATTGTACACAAGCCACCTTACACTGTCTAGGTTATGATCCTGGACTAGTCATACGTAGACTGGCCATGTACCCACATCACCAAGTGTACAGTACACTACAGGTGACAATTACACCTGTGTGTCTATGGGTCTTTAAGCGACTCACTTAGACCTTAGGTACACTCTACTCCACAGCTACTAAGTCTGCTATTGAGGGGATTACTTCACATTGTGCTGATCTGCTGTGACTATTTGAGCTCATACACTAAGTGTTCCTGCTTAGACTGACCTCAGCCTATCACAGTAACTTAATTCACGGCGCTGTAAGGCCGGTGTTTACATACATCTTACCACACCTGACCACACACATACAGGAGTTCAGATCACTACACTTAGGAGTAGCTCTGAGCCTCATTCTCCCCCCCCCCCCGTAGGATTCCTGGTCTCCTACCAGGGGATCACGAGTGTACTCTTCCACCTTAGGGGTTACCACACCCCATGGTTACTAGGCAGGACTTTAGAGCTCTACCCATGGGTTAGAACCACGTAGTGGGAGCCATCAACAAACAGACGAGGATGGTTTACTATACAACCCATCGTAGATATCTGGTCATATTTTAGTATTTCGCTAATTTCGTTTTGGCTCATTGTCCGAGTCTCACTACACCTTGGACCTACAGTGTTCTACTATATTTTAATGAGTATCACTCCCATTAAAATGTTTTAATTCACACATATGTACCTACCTCTGTCACACCTTACACCACAGTGTTCTCTATCTGTTGTGTGTCTGTGTGATCACCTAGTGATAGAGTGCTCTTCGGCTGGGGGTCTACCTGGACGATATCATCGTCTTCGGTAGGACTGTGGAGGAACATGAAAAACGCCTAATGAAAGTGCTAGACCGCTTTGGCAAAGAAGGCCTCAAGTTGTCGCTGGACAAATGCCAGTTCTGCCGCACCTCCGTAAGACACTATGCAGTAAACGGTGATAATGGCCAATCAGCAGTGATTTAAACTCGCAATTGTTTTGCCGGTTTCCCGTCGCGCTATTCTGTAAATGGCAAATATAATTTGGATCCGCCATTTTACACATTGCGAGTTTGCGGCGGAGATAATCGCCGTCATGTTACAAATGGCGAAAGGTGTGGTTTTTTGTGTGCTTATAGAATTTGGCGTTAATCTCACAAGAATAAAGCATGTCTTCATCGTAATATTTAAAGGCTGCGTTTGTTTAAATCTTTCTCTGTGTTGTTTGGAGTGAAGCACAAAGGATAAGCGCAAACCCAAATCACCAAAAGTGTGTGAAATATAATTAAAGTGTCAAATACATATAAAATAAACATATACCACCACTAGGGAGATGCAGCTGGTATGAGGTTGTTTCCCAACACCCTTAGACAAGGTAAGAAGAACACTCCCAAGTGCAAAAGACTCCCCTCAGGTACATAAAATAAAGGAAAAACATGTGCAATATTGCAAACAAAAGAATAAATGCAATTTAAACTAATGAGTGCCCACTCACGTGGTAGAAGACGTGGTAGAAGATTAATTGAGACGTTTCCAGATTGCTGATCTGGAGCAATGCGATGATAAGAACTCTCCCAAACCATATATAAATAAAAGATATATATAGTGTAATACAATTTTTAATTAAACATATATAAGAACATTGAGCCCATTCAACTCACATATTCCCAAAAGGACACGAGCAATTTGACCACTCAGGGTCCTGCAGCAGTCTCAAGCTGATCTCTAGCAGTGTCTGTAGCTTGTTTGGAGTTAGTAGTGAGAGACACACAGAGCTTTGCGAGTTGAGGTGTTGTGATACAAACGTTTGTGGTTGTGTATTTTCAGTGATTTGACGTCTGTTAATTTGTTTCTATTAATTTTTTTTGTTCCATTTAAACATTTTCTGTTTCTTTATTTGATTTATTATTCCTTTAATTTACTTATTTTGTCTCACATTTTCTGTATTTGTCTTATATTTTATTACTTTGTGTTTAAATTTATTTTTATTCATTTTTTCTTTTGCTCATTTATTCTGATTTTTTGTGAGTGTTACAGGTATGGACAGGAGCCGTGGTACTGATGGGACTGATGGGGTGACTGGTGGTGTTGGTGGTGGAAGGCTGAGTAAGCGTGTGAGGGTACGTATGAGTCAGGGGAGTGGAGTTGGTGTGAGTGGAGTTGCTGTTAGTTGATTTGCTGGTACTGTGACTTCTGGTTCTGGGGTGAGTAATCGTCCCAGTGCACGTTGCAGTCAGGGTACTGGTGGTTTAATGGGTGCTGGTGACAGTTCTGATGGTGGTGATTGTGCTATGGACTCAGGTCCACTGGAAGAAGGGGACGCTACTCATGAAGTGGCGTAATCTGGCCATAAGAAAGTGGCAAAAAAAAAAGAAATCTCCATTTTAATGACGAGGAGAATAATGTTCTAGTGACGGGGATTGTGGAAGATTATGATCAGCTTTATGGCCACCTAGCAGGTATTAATAATTAATGCATTACTATATTCAAATGTTACAGTGTCATTGTTCAAAACTAGGTTCAAACAATCCAGGAGGAGCATATATGGGAAAAGAGAGACAAGGAAAAAACACAATATAAGTGCAGATGTATTGGCAATGAAATCTGGCATGTGGTATATTCTTGGCTCGTATGTCCAGCCTACTCACAGGATTGAGATGAATAAAGTGCAGTTTGGGCTGCTACCCGTGTGGAATGAATGTAGTCAGGATCCCCCTCAAGGGCACACTCAGCGGTATGGTGGTATATAGGAGAGATGAGAGAACACAAGCTGATAAACAGAATCTTTATGCAAAAGAATATAAAAGTGCGCACTTACAATGTGCAAGATAAAAACAGGCATATATCACGTAATTCGTGAAAATGAAGGGTCACCGCACTTCTCACAGCCTCCCCTGGATCCCTCACTCGCGGTCTGCTGTTGGAGCTTGTCCCGTTGCGTCCGTCAGAGCGTGTGACGTCACGGCTGCTTGGCTGGTGGACTACGGGTCGCCTTCAGGATCAAAATTGTATCACTCTACGCGTTTCGCCCAATCTGGATAGACAATGTGACGAAGCCGGACACAGTCTATCCAGACTGGGCGAAACACGTAGAGTGACGTCACACGCTCTGATGGGTGCAACGGGACAAGCTCCAACAGCAGACCGCGATAAAGTCCCTTTTTCACCATTTTCCTGTTACCAATTGGCTGGAGCACGCAGGCAATTCCTTCTGCATTGAGGAGCCGTGACTCCTTTCCAGCGTGCAAACTTGGGGCCGCCCCTTTGGGCTGTGAGGAGCACCAGAGCGCATGACACGCCGGGTCTGTCACAGAAGAAACTGTTCATTTCCTGCGGTGACGTCATGCACGAGTGCAAGGTTTACAGAGCTGGGACCGGCAAGCTAACGGAACGAACAGTGAAGACACCAGGTCGGGTAAGGGCAGCAGGTTTTAGTGTTCCGTGAGTACAGGAGAGTGGCATCCACGGTTGCTTCTCTTCCTGTCTATCTGTTCCCTGCTCACTAGCCCCCCACCCAGGTTATTAGTCTGTTTTATGTTTTTCCTTTAAGACTCTAATTCATTTATTATATTATCTGCAGCAGGATTGTCATTTTTATAGCTATACTTACTAGATGTTGCATTCTTTCAAACCACCAGTCACCTGCACATCGTTGAGCACCGGACAACACGGGGTTTATTCCCCTCACTTTACATATTAAATTTAAACATTCTATATAACAGGTCGGCCATTTGTAATTGCACCTAACATGTCATTTCATTAATATTTATTTTTAAGGATCATTTTCATTTATTTTATATCAGGCATGACCAGTTCACGAGTGAGAAAGGGTTTGTGGTCCAAAATTATAATGTCTGTGTCAGCTTGTGGAAATCAGGCGCAAACGTATCAAAACTGCAAGAAGCATTTTGACGACATAAAACGCAAATTGAAGCAAAAGCTCCAAATTCAACATGTACATGCTTCAGGCACTGGCGGTGGACCACAAGCACCCAATCCAAGGCTCACGCCGTTGGAGGAACAGCTGAAGGAGAAACTTCTCCCAATTATGGTTGAAGGATTGCCTGGGGATAGGGACATTGGTGTATATGGTGACCCTTTTCCAGTAGGTCAGTACTTTAACACAAATCCAAGCGTTTGTGTGTAATTTTTATGTCCACATAAATTACTATAATTGCAAATAACGAGTTGTGTTTGTGTAATTATTAACTACTGTATGTGTAAGTGCAATTTCTATATTGCATGGATACATCCATAAAACTCTTAAAGCTAGTAAATGTAAATGTTAATGTCATGTACAAATTTTGAATACTTCGCATATAAACATTATCAGGATGAATTAAACAATATGAACACGGTAATGTAGGGGATTGGGAAAGGGAAACAACCAGTCAGACGTATGAAAGCGTACAAAGAAACCGATTAAATGAAGTTTGGCAACAATTTCACAAACTTTATTGCATGAAGGTAACAAGTTCGTAAAATAGTTTCAAGTACCTCTTGTAGTGTAAACAAATGTTAGTAACATTTTAGGTAAGCTTGTGTAAATGTAACTTTGTGCACACTTAAGTGTCCATTCTTCGATAAAAAATAAATATAAATTGTACAACATTATATATTTGGAGAATATGCTTCGCATGTCCATCTCTCATCAATGGTTTAACACTTCATCTGCTCATCAAATAATGAACAATGAAGGATTAACCAAACATGCCTCTGTGTGTCGACAAAATATAATAGTGTAGTAATACATTTATAATTTATCTGTAGAAACAGTGATAAGCGGAATTTGTTTCAGATCATTAAAACTTATGTATTGTCAGGAATCGGCGTTCTCCGCGCTCCCCACACAGAGCACTCTCTCCCCTCAGGGAGTCCCTGGACACACAAAACAATCCTGCCTTACCGACCTCCGTGGCTCCCCGCCCCTGCCGCCGTCGCAGGATCACTCCCCTCTGCGATTCCTCTGCTCAGCGCCGAGCGTGCCCATGCCCTCCCACACGCACACCGGCACCATCCACTGGCTTGGTCCACGCGTTACGGAGCGCGCTCATTCTGCACACTCTTCTTCCTGTCCCCCGGACCTCAGGCTCCGCCCCCGCACACCACACAGCATACTGAGGTTACCAACAAGACTCACCTGGCCTGTTATGCCTGCACCAATCTGCAGTGTCTCCCTGGAGCTCTTCCTGTCCCGCCTCCGTTCCTAATTGGTCCTTCCTGCTTTATCTAGCTCCTCTCTGCTCTCAGTCTTTGCTCGACATAGTCTCTGTATGGAAGTACTTCTGGATTCTCTCAGTGTTTTCACAGGTTCTGACGCGGCTTGTACGACTACTCCCTCTGGCTTTCGATCTCGGCACTCCTTGGACAACACTCACTCTGGTAACCCCTTGAACACGGCTTGGACTACGACCTATCTCCGCTCTCCACTCCCTGACCTCGGCAAGGCATTCTTCACTCTCTCTCTACAACCGGTACCAGCAAGTATTGTCTACCTTACTACACCTGGCCTGGCAACACTTTATACCACACTCCGGACACGCTCCCTTTGCTGCGGGTGCATGTATTACCACTTCCTCCTTCAGCTCAGGGGACGGGTCTGGTCTGCGGGCAGCACCGGCGTAACAAGTATTTAACAAGTGTTAGTGTTGTGCAGCATGGATTGTCTTCATCAAAAGTTTTAAAGTTCAACATATACACATACATTCAATAACAGTGACAAAAGGACAGATGTGTCAAAATTGTTGTGATTATATTGTGTCTTCATATACCGCTAGCCACACCCCCTTACATTACAAGTTACATTTATTTACAGTCTTTATGTATTGGGAGGTGCTTGTGTGGAAGCTGTTGATTAACTTAGTTTTCCTGACAACTGACATGTTTAAGGCCTATGCTCAGGGCGAGACAGTGAAGAGGTGGAGTTAGCACGTTCACGTGTGCCCGTGTACCAGTGCTGAGCGATTGTTGCTTATCAGCCCCAGCACACATTATGTAGTAATGGTGACGCTGCTCTGTCACACAGCATTGTAGGGATATTGTTTAGTGTGTTAATGTTATTGGCAAGAATTTCACAATTGGCTCTGGACAACCTTAACGCTGATGCATGTTTAACACATGGACACTTGTTGATGCTAACTGTATCAAGCGTTAAGTAGCTATGTCATACACATTGTATAGTGAAGCATTGAAAAAGCGAGAACCATCAAAATGTTTATTTATAAAAATTGCGCGCCATTCACTAAACCAACGTCAAAAACTTTACTATGTGCACTCTTCAAGGGAACACTGTTGCAGTACACAATTAAATACAAATGTTGTTCAATTTAATACTTATTCATTGTAAATGGTATACTTACAGGACAAAATATGTAATGGTCACTGTATTGTCTCCAATTTTTGTTGCCCAACTTCCATCTATAGCCACCGAGCCTCTGACACCGGCAACTGTTTCAGCACCACTTATTGAAGGTGAGTGTTTTAATTGCAACATCTGTCTACATTTGTAACGCACACATATATAATATCATCGAACAATAGCAAATCGAAATTGTATATTTGCAGTAACAAAATTACATTACAATCATGTTATGTTCTATTACCAAAACAGTTGCATCTATATATTGGAATTGAAAGCATCTTATAATTGTAGAATAACACATGTTTAATAATAGTAGACATTTTGAAATACACTGCAAATGCAATTATAAACTATATACATATAATTATCTAAACTTTTTAAAACATCATTCTCAATTACATGTTCTCCAGTAAATGAATATAAAATGCAGAGATTTAATATAAAATTATTAACTTATGTCACAGCATTGTAATTGTATACTCTTTTTATGTCAATAGATCTTCCCTCTCCTGGATTGGTTTCCAGCCTAGATGCGTCACTGTGTCTGTCCTGATAGTGCGGTGCTTACTCCTAGAATACGACAAAATGAACCGGCACCCGCTGCACCTCATCGTGCTTCCCCTGACAATTTGGCTGCTATAGAGCTTGCAGAATATTGCTTGCTGCAAAGCCACGTGGCACAGCACCAGGAAATGATTGTGGTTCATGAAAAAATGATTGCTGAAATTATCAGCATAAAAAACATATTACAGCAGAATACTGTTGAGCTACAACATCTGAACAGGTCTATGCAATCTATTGCTGCTAGTTTCATTGACCACAATCGTTTTCTGGCATCTAAAACCACTTGAGCTGCAGGAATGCATACTTCAGAAGGGGTAGCTTCAGATTCACCTGTTTTTTCCACACAGACATCTGTTGGTCGTCTCCCACAACCCCAGCTGAACCGTCTTCACCCAATTTTATTCCCCCTGTGTCTGCCATTACAGAACCCTCTGGATACACACCTGGGCCAAGTAACCCAAAAATAATAAAAATGGCAACAACTGATGCTTCAAGAGCACTTGTGTTCCACAGGGTATTATTCCCACCCCACCCGTGACACAAGTAGCCCCAAGTACGCAATGCACAGAAGACAAGAACCAGGATGAAACTGTTCAAACTGTAGTAGAGCATCCACACCTTCAAAATGTTCCTTCTTACCCCCAGCAGCCATTGTTCCCCCCCCAAAAAAATCTCCAAGTATACCCACAGCAGCCATTCCTACACCCCCAAAATTTCCAAAATTTCCACCAGAAGTCAGGTCACCAATTCTGGCAACCTTATCCCCACATCATTTTTTAGACACTTACAGACAGCAGCAGCCACCCCATCTATTCCATCCAACTTATCAACCTTATCCTCAACTGCCAACACCCCAAGTTTACTTTGATTCTCGACAGCAGCCCCAACACTCCGTACAACAAACAAATCCTGTGCAACAACAGGACTATTTCAAAGATTATGCAGAGCAGCCACAGCCAACACCTAAGAAATGTGAAGCAGAACATCAGGCAGCGGACACACCACTAGTTCTTGACGATGCACAGCAGCCCCAGCAACACACACATGAAGAGATGAACAACAGCCAGAGGCATCCTCCATTGTCCTTCATGCTGAACAGCAGCCACTGTGTGAAGTCATAGTTACTGATCAGAAAGAAGTTGTCCTTGCTAGGGCAATCCGAAAGGGTCGTGGAAGAGGTTAAAAAACCAGAGTGCAAAGTACAAGCAGGCCATCCACAAGATCACAGAAAGCCCCCTAAACATTTATAAATAAAGGTGTAACCTCGCACATCATTATTGTCGTTCTTCTGTCCACAAATGTAACACTACACTGGCGACACACTTTATTCGAGCTTGGCTAGTCCCACGAATTCGGGTATACCCGGGTGTATTGAGGTTTGTGACTGTTTTCTGCCCGAGTGCATTGAGGTATTTTCCAAGCAGGGATTGAAGCATTTTATTCCCGCTGGCTGCAATAATGCACAGTATATATATATATACTGCATTACAATTCATGAATTTATGCCATCTGGTAGACACGCGAAGCATTGCAGCCTATTAAATCCTAATCATTATCATTTAACAGATCAGCTGCCCATCAGCCAGGCATGAACCCAGGCTGGGAAGGCAAATGCAACGGGGCTTGTCAGAGGTGAGGAGTGGCGCATTCCAGGTATCTGCCAGGTACATACCGGGTATTTGCTCGAATAAAGTGTGTCGGTGCAGTATATTAACAATTATGCAATATTTCAATGAAATTATCCACCGCATTTTTCCTTCAAAAATCATATGTTTTAACATAAACAATGATGCCATATTACTAACATTTTAATATTGCAAACAAATAGTAAATTTCTTTCAAGTCATACATATGTGTTTCAAAGGACATGTAGTACAGCAAATAAGTGTTCAGGCTTTGCAAGGGCCCTTAATTGTTCACATTCATACAATCACCTAACTTTTAGAGTGCATTTCATGTTCTAAAAGGTGCTGTCCCTGTCATAAATGTCACACACGTATATGTGCATTTTTAAACCGTTCATGATAATGGTATGTACATGTCAAGACGTTGTACAATGATATTGTCATTAAAATTACACATCGTAAATACAGAAACTACTTAAAGTGCTGTGTATATGTCACTTGATAATTGAAATGAAATGCACTTTTCAGTAGAGCAACTGTTTGGGACAGTTTATAAAATTCCATTGCACTGTATGTATCTACTTATTGATTCTCATGCTTATTTAACTGTTGATGTTGAAAGAACATTAATGAACTATTTATTCTTTCTTCCATATCCAAATTAATACTGAGTTGACGTTGGAGAGACAAAATATTTACCAACTTTAAATTCTCCGAGCCACTTATTTCTCACACCTGGTAATGGGAGAGTGAAATCCTTACAGAATACCCATTGTATTTTGACCTTCATAATAACGTAACCTTGATAACAAAAAGTTACTTTTCAGTGTGGCACAGATACGTGTTTTAAGTAATTTCATTTGCAACGAAGAACTACTTTGCAAAGGACATGGCTGCGTTTGCGGGTATGCATACACGTCCACATATTACTTTTAAGGAATTAATTTTCAAAGCGATTTAAAGTAAACAAGATCACAGAGCTACAGCTCGTGAAATTTATGCTTATATTTCACGAACATACCCATATTATAAATCTAACAATGAGCCACACAATTGGAAAAATACTGTCAGGCACACTTTATCTGTGCAGGAGTGCTTTATTAGAGCTATGCCACGTCCACATGAGAATCAGTGTTGTTGGGAAGTTAAAGCTTCTTTTAAAATTTTGTGGCAGCATGGCACATATTTGCTGATGAATAGCTTATTCAGTAATCCCTTTCATACTGGAACTGCGGCAAATGTTGCTTCGTCTGCAACTCCACCACTATGCCTCCCGCAATATGATTTGCAATCCGGAGAAGAAGAGTATTGTATTGTGGAAAATGACTCCCAGCAATACTTGTCAGCATGGCATGGCGTAACCCAAGATGAGTGCCTGCCACCGATGGTGACATGTGCAGCAGACGATGTGCAACAAGGTGACACTGCAGAAGACATGTTCATTCAGCAGCATGACATCATTGATTCAATAAAGAAAAAATAAAAGTGGCGCTAGTCCTATTAATGAGGTGCAATAAATAAAGTCCCACAGCTGGTGTCCCAGGAGGTAATTCAAACTCCTCCTTATATAAGATTTGTAGAAAATAAAGTTGTCCTCCAGCGCGTAGTCTTATTGCTCTTTTCTTCCTTATGCAGACAAAAAGACAACAACAAAAAACACCACACACAAGTGGTATAATAGGCGTCGACACTCAGTATCTTAATCTATAGAGAAGTAGAGAACTTAACACTTGCCTGTGTGTTTGTTCCCATAGTGCATACTCCTCTATTTTCCTTCTGCTGTTACCTTAAAAAGTGGAGAGAGGCATAGCATAATACTGTTTAGTACAAAAATAAGGGAGGTGAGATAAAAATACACTTACAAACGACCAACCACATGGATTGTGGTGGTTTCTATTGCTGCAAGTGTCCTTTAAAAACGTCCTTGCTGGAGGTGCTTTTCAGTCACTTTTTCTCAACTCCTGACTTGTCCATCTGGGTCCACAAGGATGGGAGGCTCTCTCAGACTCGTGCACAGTCTGTTGTCCCTCTCCTTGTGCAGAGCTCCCTGCTGCTTGTCAGTGTTGGTTGGCTGATCCGCAGACTCCACAGGTATGGTGGCTCCAAAAGACCAAAAAGGGGATGTCCGCATCAAACTAGTTTCGCCTGGTTTGGCTTCATCAGTGATGTCATCGTGGGTTAGTGCAGTGTTCTTTATAGTGGTTTGATTGTGCGCTCCTCCCCTTTATTCAAATCTACCTGGTGGTTGATCGATCATGTTCATTATGTATGCACACATTCTGATGACTCCTTACAATACAGTGAGCACAGAATCTTCACTTGGAGACTATAAATACATTGCAGTTAAAAATATAAATATATAAAATGCATTGAGATAACTCCCTTTAAACGGCTACTGTCGTAGCTTCCCTTTTTCGGTTCCTTATAAAACAATGTGTTGATTAGCCATGAATAGTATAAAACCCCATATATTCATAGAGAGTAGCAGTACATTCATAAAAAGCAGCAGTACATTCATAAAAAAGCAGCAATTTCCATGTCTATATTTAGACCCAAAGGAGTGAGTGTCTGTAAAGTGAATATCCAGAAAGTTTCTCTCCTGGATATTTTCTGACAGAAATCTCCTCCTCTCCAATCATGTTCCACTTTTTCAATTCCCCAGAATCTTAGACATTTTGGGTACAGAGGCGGCACATTTTATTTGAGTGCGGCTAGCTCCGCAAGCCTGGGGATGCCCCGGCATGCTAGCCGCACTCCCGGCAGCGGGAGGGAGAAAGCCCCGATCGGAGGGCGCTCCTCCGTGTCTTCGGCGTGCGCCCGGCACCCTCTGGCGCGCGCCAGGTTACTGCTGCGGCCGAGAACGGGCAAATGCTTGAATAAACTCGGCCGCAGCAGTACATATTGTGTTTAATTTTATAGTGTTGTGATACACTATGAGTCTCCAAACCATTTAAAATATTGCGTATATGTTCCCCTATTCTTGTTTTTAGCTTCCTGATCGTTCTACCCACATATTGCAGCTTGCAACTACATTCTAATGCATATATTACTCCTTTGCTATTGCAAGGAATATTGGATTTAATGATATACTTAACTGGTGATACATTGCTTAAAAATTCCTTTATTTTAGTTTCCTGTTTCTTGTTGTTGCTACAGGCTCTACAATTGAGGCATTTAATGAACCCCTTTGAAGCTTGGTCTAACCAGTTCTCTTTTGGTTTGTTATTTATGGAAATGGGTACTAGTTTTTGTTTGATGTTGGGGGCTCTTGAAAAAATCACATCCGGTTTTGGTCCAATGATTTCTTTGAGCCATTGGTCCTTCTGCAGCACATGCCAATGTTTGTTAAGAATACCCTTAATGTCACCAAACTGGGTATTACATCTGGTGACAAAGGGTATCCTTTGGTTACTCTTTCCTATATTAGCTGGCGTGTCTGTTTTATATTCTAACATCTTTGTTCTGTCTAGGTCATTAACTTTTTGGATTGCATTGTTTATTACTCTATCCTTATATCTCTTCTCAATAAATTTTTGTCGCATGGGTTCTCTTAGCAGTTCATAATCCTCTTTCCTTGTGCAATTTCTTTTTAGCCGTCTGAATTCTCCAAGAGGTACATTTTCTAGCCAGCTGCTTTTGTGACAGCTAGTGGCGCTAATGTAGCTATTACAATGAACTGTTTTGAAATGCGTTTTTGTATGGATTTGGCCATTCGCAATAAAAATTTGCAAATCCAGAAATTCCACATTTGTAAGGCTGATATTGTGAGCGAATATTAAGTTAAAATTATTCATATTCAATCCTTCCAAGAATGTTATTAGCAAATCTTGGTCTCCTTTCCAGATGATAAGAATATCATCAATGTAGCGTCGATATAGTACGAGGTTCGCGCCATAGGGGTTATTGGACCAGATGGTTTGATCTTCCCACCAGCCCAAAAACAGATTTGCGTAACTTGGCGCGAACCTCGTACCCATTGCTGTACCCTTTGTTTGTAGGAAGTAGTCTCCCTCAAACCAGAAGACATTATGGTTAAGTATAAATGAAATGCCATCTATTATGAATTTTATTTGGCTTTCTTCCATGGCTTCATATTTTTCCAGACTGTATTGTACTGCCTCACACCCCTGTCTGTGCTCTATACATGTGTATAATGAAGCTACATCACAGGTAGCTAGTATAAAATTTTCTTCCCATTTTATATCATTCAATATATGCAATACCTGTGTGGTGTCTTTTAAATGTGATTTTAGCTTCTTCACGGAAGGTTGAAGAAGTGTATCAAGGTAAGAGGACAGGTTTTGGGTTAGAGACCCTATTCCTGATATGATCGGCCTTCCTGGGGGGTTGGTTAAAGATTTATGAATCTTTGTTAAGTAGTAGAAAACAGGCATCTTGGGATGATTAGTGGTTATATAATCAAAATCTTTCTTTATTAGGATGCCCTGTGTCAAACCATCATCTAGGAGATGCAGCATTTGTTTACTATATTCTTTTATTGGATTCAATTTGAGTTTTTTATATGTCTTTGTGTCTCATAATAATCTATGAGCTTTAGTGATATAGTCCCTAGTGTTCAGTATTACAACCCCCCCCCCCCCCCTTTTGTCAGCAGGTTTAATTACCACTTCCTTGTTCTCAGAGAATCTGTCTAGGATTTATTTTTCGTTCTTTGTTATGTTAATTCTATTATTCTTCTTTCCTCCTATGTTATTGATCTCTTTTAGATCTTCTTCCACCAATTTCTGAAAGGTCTCTAAATAGGGGCCTCTACAGTTGGTGGGATAGAATTTGGAAGGGTTTTCTAGTGTTGTATGTATAAATTTACTTGTTTCTTCTCCCGTGGTTGCTATCGGTTGCTCTCTTATTTCTCCCCTGGATTTCATGAAATATCTTTTTAGAGTTAATCTCCTGATGAATTTCTGTGCATCAATGAATAATTGAAACGTTGATGCTTTGTTTGCGGGAGCGAAATTCAAACCTTTGCTTAATACTCTCTTTTCTTTTTCCTCCAGTACAAGGTTACTAAGGTTGAAAATACCTGTGACATCACTATTTGGGTTTACCTTCTCTGTTCTCCTCTTCCCCCCTCTACATCCTCTCGTCTTTCCCTTTGTCTTTCTTCTCTTCCTGTGATTGCTGAGTTCCTTCTCCCCATTCTCGGGTAGAATCTTTCTCTGTCTCTCTCGTCCTGTCTCTTTTGTCCTAAAAAAAGATAGATTTACATCTATCATAATTTTCTCTCCTTCCATAGTTGTCCCCTCTTCTTGGTGATTCATATCGCTCATATTTCTCAATATTTCTATAGGGTTCCCTCCTATCTGTTCCCCTCTCTGCCCTATATTGATGTTCTCTATTTGATCTATATCTCTCACCTTCTCTCTGTCTACTTCCATTATATCTATTCCCCCCATACCTAGCTTGATACCTTCTATTTCCTTCCTGTCTATTCTGATAATTATTGCCCTCTTCTTGGCGTTCTTCCTTTCTCCCCTTATCAGACTCCTTGTCTTTCTTCTTATCCTCATTTTTTGTTTCTCTAGTTGTTTTAGCTACATCTTTCTTAATTGCTTTATCCCTTCTTTCCACATAATTCTCATCTTGATTCAACAATGGAAGATGATGATCTTGGTCTCTGTAATAACGTATACGTGCACGGTCAATTTTGATTGTGAAAATACAGGTAAATATGTTATTTACTTCACATTCAATATATGCTCGTAAATTCATAACATATTACAGTATTACATGCTGTATATGTCTAACGCAGACAATACACACACACACAAACTAAAAATACACACACGGTAAACACACTAAGACGGCTGATAAACACACACACAGCCGCGCACCCCCCCCCCCCCTCCCCATGGCAGTAATAATAGCACACGAAACACACAAGCCAACGCGAGTCAAAACACTGACACACACACATACACACACACAGACAGACGTCAAAGTGTAAACAGCTATACACAGACAGTCACAGGCCAGACACAAACATGCACAGACACAAGCTAAACTGTAACACTGTAAAGTCGGAGACACACAGCAGCTCCACGCACAAAGACACACACACTATGTACAGATATAACTATTATGTGGATGTTATAAATTCACAGCACAGACCTGCATTACAACAAATGTTATATATCAAATTGAGAAACGGTATGCTAGAAGTGTGAAATAATCAATATATATATTTACATACAGATGCATATATGTACACATACATAGAGAAATATATGTAAATACCTATATATCAAGAAACAATAATATTGTTCCTTATCAAAAATATTTATATATATATATATATATATATGTACAAATATATCTAATATGTCTAAAATCATATGTAAATCGCGTCAATATGCCGGTTAATATCCAAATGGCGCATCTTCATGAGATGTGTGAATCCATTGATTAGACGCGACACAAAGTGCAATATGCACACACAGGTAGACGGCCAATAATAGTGCACGCGCAACATAAATAGCGAGCGCAGATTATGGCGGAAGTGAGTATGATGACATCAAAACAAAGAACAATGATGTCACCCCAAATGTGATTAAATAAATACATTTGTGATCGTACACATTGTATTGCATATGCCACATTTATGACTGCTATGAATCCCAGTGACTTAGAATGGCGCTAGACAACAGTGATAGTGCAGATAATTAATAAAGTGAATTATAAGGTGAAACTGAAATGATTCTCAACCTTCACAGGGAATATGTACAGATTCCCTTACAAGTAGTATAGCATCCAGGGTAGGAAGGGAGCGATGGTATCAGAAACACCGAAAAAAGAAAAGCAAATAATGATGGTGCAGCAAGTTAGTATATGACTATATATTTCTTCTAATATATGTTATGTTAATATCAGCATTTTTTTTTACTGGTTATAATAATGCTGCTAATCTACTAGTATAAATGCATGTATCAGTAAAGGCAATAAGCATATTTGTTTACATCCGCTATGGTTTTTGCCTCTGTTTCTTAATTCTGATAAGTTGTTGTACTTTTCGGAACGTCAATTTATATGTTCGTTGAGTCGATCTGAAAAAAACATAATAACATATACATTAACATATGACGGACAAAATCAAGGAATATAAAGATGCATGATTAATATGTATTGTTATGTTATGTTATGTGTATGTTACATGTACTGTATGTTGCAGTCATAAATGTATAGCATCCAGGGTAGGAAGGGAGCGATGGTATCAGGAACACCCAAAAAAGAAAAGCAAACAATGATGGTGCAGCAAGTTAACACTATAATGGTGCAGGTAAGTCTTGGCTCTAATGGAATGCCTACTTACAACAAGTAAGTGATAAAACAGCAGAAACAGGAGTTGAAATTGATGATGATTCGTGAAGACTTCCACTCACGTTGAATTTCATAGAAGACAAGGAGAGACCATAGTGTAGATCAAAAAGTATCAGGTTTATACGTTAAAAACACATAAGAAATGTACTCACAATGTGTACATAGAACGAATTCACATAAGGGTTTACTTGAGGCAGTAGATTAGTCTGGAATCGGATGGTAGGTTTGCAGCCACTTCAGAGTTCCCCCTCGTCATATCGCGATGAAGAGCGTCTGACGTCACGTCCGGTCAGGGACTGACGACTTCCGGTTTGAGCGAACCAGGAAGCGGACGGCAAAAGCGCAGGGCAGACTTGGTGCCTTCAGTTGTGGAGTAGCAAAAACTGTACTACAGCTGTGCTGTGGGAGGCTCTACGCGTTTCGCTGTACTACGACAGCTTCCTCAGGAGCAGAATCACACCCCTAGTGGGTTCACACTCTAAATAGTGTGTGAAATTAATGAATCAATAAACTAATCAGTTTAACACAGGTTCTCCCCCTTAAAGGGTACATAACACTGCGATCAAATGGATGACGCACTAAATAAATATAAATAGAATAATAAATATAGTTAAAAAACTAAACTTGATGATTACAAAAAGTACAATACATAAAATGATATAAATCAATAATATAAGGCAAATGGCTCATTAATTATGGGAGAGAGAGAGAAAATATCAATTAGTAAAATACATATTAGTAAGACATATTGAGGGGTTTCTAATCAAAGAATGTATACTAGGTAATACAACCAGAAATTCATAGTGAAGGATAAACAAGATCATATGAGACATAATATTTATATAAAATTTTGAAACATATAATTCAATGGACATATTTAGATCAGTAGTAATAGATATGAGACTAAAGGAATGGTGTCACTTCAAAATCGGCATTTAGACCGTTTGGTATTAGGGTGTTCAATCTATGTATCCAGTACATCTCCCTTTTGCTTAGATCCAAATCCCTACTGCGACCTCTCCAGTGCTGTGTTACATTCTCAATCACAGTAAACATCAAACCTCTAGTACTAGAATTGGTGCTACAGGGACTAGTGATTTTTTAGAGATAGAGGATACCCTGCACACATGGGAAACAAAAAATCCCTTCACCCCACTCTGAGAAAGAAGAGGGGAGTACTCACCCCAAAGGAGAAAGAAACAGAGAGGAAAGCGAGGGAGAAGAAAGAAAAAAGAGAGAATAAAAGATCATAAAAATAATAAAAGCATATTTAATTTGAGTTCTGAAAATCTGTCCACCCCACAGTTGAATTTATCCTTCGCCCCTACAACTGGGCCAAATAATTTTGAACTATTTTTGGATGCTAACAAATATCTAAGAAAACTTACTTTTAAAAGTTTTTTTTTGAGTTAAAATGTTGAGTCTAGGATGATTAATCTTAATCCGGTCGTTGAAAAAGAAACTGAAGTATATAGGCATACAACCCTGAAGAAAAAAATCTACCTTTAACCCCACATACTATAAAGGTAACCATCTTGAAGTTTTCTATAATCTAATTACTAAAGACTTTGAGGATTTATCTAATAACAAAAAATCTAAAATTAGAAATAATCTGACTAAGGAAGAAACAAAGGCTTTGGAAGAAATAACTAATGATACGAATATAGTTATAAAGCAGGCTGACAAGGGAGGGGGGGGGTGGTCATTATGAACAGAGAGGAATACCTTAAGGAAGCTAAACGTCTTTTGGGAGATAATAAAACATATGAAATTCTAAATAAGAATCCAACTAAGATATTCATTAAGGAATTACAGATATTATTGGAAAAAGGTAAAAATTTAGGCATTTTAACAGAGCATGAGTATAAGTTTCTGTTTAATGAATATCCACAACTACCAATTTTCTACTTATTACCAAATATCCACATGTGTTTAATACAACCCCCGGGCAGACCAATTATCTCCGGAATTAACTCCCTAACATCCAATCTGTCAGCCTACATTGACACCTTCTTACAAGGTTATGTAAAATCTTTAAAGTCCTATTTGAAAGATACTACAGATGTGCTTGAACTCCTGGATACTATTATCTGGAAGGAAGACTATATTATGGCCACTATTGATGTATCATCTTTTTATACTTCCATCCTGAAAACTTTAGGATGTGAAGCTGTCAGATTTTTTCTAGGGCAAGATCCTGAACTTAAAGAGACACAAGTTCAATTTATTATTGATGGTATTTCCTTCGTATTGGAAAAAAAACAATTTCTGGTTTGAAGACACATTTTATATTCAGAGATGTGGCATCGCCATGGGAACGAGGTTTGCCCCCAGTTATGCCAATCTCTTTATGGGACTTTGGGAGGAGAATAACATCTGGACCAATGGCATTCTGGGGGCGGGTATTGTCCTATGGCGGCGCTACATCGATGATATTATTTTAATTTGGCAAGGCGATCAACATGATCTAGATTTGTTTTTGACAAATATGAATACAAATACCTATAATTTACAGTTTACATCTATGACCAGTAAAATTTCATTGAACTTTTTGGATTTGAACATTTATATAGAAAATGGCTCTCTTAAAACCAGGTCTTTTTTTAAAGACGCGGACAGTAACAATTATATTCTGCGTTCTAGCTGTCACCACCACTTATGGATGGACAATGTTCCATATAAGCAATATAGGAGTATGCGAAGAAATTGTACTGACGAAGCAGTCTTTGAAGATCAATGTGACACATTAAAAACACGGTTCATAGAAAAAAACTATAGAAAAGACATCCTAGATACAGCATTCACCAAAACAAAGGCTTTGAATAGAAAGGATCTAATTGTACCCAATAATAGACAGACAAATATGAATAAGAATTTTGACACTGCATTTTTAACTACCTTTAATAAAGAAGCAAACAAAATAAGCAAATTAAATCGGAAACATTGGCAAATTCTGCGCAATGACCCTGTTTTAAAAAATGAAATTCCAGAAAATCCAAAAATAATTTTAAAAAAATCAAGAAATGTAAAAAATATTATTGCTCCAAGTGCACTTAAAAAGTTGGATACCAAAAATAATGGATGGTTTCAAAAACTTGAAGGATTTTATGGCTGTTCCACTTGCAAGGCCTGCGAATATAAACAACTAGATAAAAAGAATTTCAAATGTAATAACCGCAAGGAGGATTTCAAAATAAAACAATATATGAATTGCTATACAGAATATGTCATTTATGTCTTAGAATGCCCATGCGGGTTACAATATGTTTGAAAAACGAAAAGGGCCATTAAAACCCGTATTTTAGAACATCTAAGCAACATTAGACGAGGTGTATTAACACATAGTGTTTCTAAACACTTTGCAAATTTCCACAATTCTAGTACTAGAGGTTTGATGTTTACTGCGATTGAGAATGTAACACAGCACTGGAGAGGTCGCAGTAGGGACACCATTCCTTTAGTCTCATATCTATTACTACTGATCTAAATATGTCAATTGAATTATATGTATCAAAATTTTATATAAATAGTATGTCTCATATGATCTTGTTTATCCTTCACTATGAATTTTTGGTTGTATTACCTAGAATACATTCTTTGATTAGAAACCCCTCAATATGTCTTACTAATATGTATTTTACTAATAGATATTTTCTCTCTCTCTCTCCCATAATTAATGAGCCATTTGCCTTATATTATTGATTTATATCATTTTATGTATTGTACTTTTTGTAATCCTCAAGTTTAGCTTTTTAACTATATTTATTATTCTATTTATATTTAGTGCGTCGTCCATTTGATCGCAGTGTTATGTACCCTTTAAGGGGGAGAACCTGTGTTAAACTGATTAGTTTATTGATTCATTAATTTCACACAATATTTAGAGTGTGAACCTACTAGGGGTGTGATTCTTCTCCTGACGAAGCTGTCGTAGTACAGCGAAACGCGTAGAGCCTCCCACAGCACAGCTGTAGTACAGTTTTTGCTACTCCACAACTGAAGGCACCAAGTCTGCCCTGCGCTTTTGCCGTCCGCTTCCTGGTTCGCTCAAACCAGAAGTCGTCAGTCCCTGACCGGACGTGACGTCAGACGCTCTTCATCGCGATATGACGAGGGGGAACTCTGAAGTGGCTGCAAACCTACCATCCGATTCCAGACTAATCTACTGCCTCAAGTAAACCCTTATGTGAATTCGTTCTATGTACACATTGTGAGTACATTTCTTATGTGTTTTTAATGTATAAACCTGATACTTTTTGATCTACACTATGGTCTCTCCTTGTCTTCTATGAAATTCAACGTGAGTGGAAGTCTTCACGAATCATCATCAATTTCAACTCCTGTTTCTGCTGTTTTATCACTTACTTGTTGTAAGTAGGCATTCCATTAGAGCCAAGACTTACCTGCACCATTATAGTGTTAACTTGCTGCACCATCATTGTTTGCTTTTCTTTTTTGGGTGTTCCTGATACCATCGCTCCCTTCCTACCCTGGATGCTATACATTTATGACTGCAACATACAGTACATGTAACATACACATAACATAACATAACAATACATATTAATCATGCATCTTTATATTCCTTGATTTTGTCCGTCATATGTTAATGTATATGTTATTATGTTTTTTTCAGATCGACTCAACGAACATATAAATTGACGTTCCGAAAAGTACAACAACTTATCAGAATTAAGAAACAGAGGCAAAAACCATAGCGGATGTAAACAAATATGCTTATTGCCTTTACTGATACATGCATTTATACTAATAGATTAGCAGCATTATTATAACCAGTAAAAAAAAATGCTGATATTAACATAACATATATTAGAAGAAATATATAGTCATATGTAAACGTTACATATGCAATACTCTTGATACAATAACACATGCTACTAACAAAACCAAATATGTATCGTCTCAGATGTTTTTAAAGTGTTCAAGTACCTGTAATGATGCCATAAATGTAACTTCATCCATTGAAAACATTAATTGTTATGGGTTTTTAATAGACAATAACAAGTTCACCCAAAGTATACTGTATTTTAACAATTGTATTACTATCACATTGTAATACATTATTTGAACTAGTATTAAGATTTTTGCCATGAAATTAGATAACGTTTGATCATACTTGTAAAAGAACAAATGTTAGCCAACTTTAAGATACTACTTCATTACATCACGTGACGTCATTGTGATGATAGCCTCCACAGGTGCACTAATATTACACAAAAATAACTGGGTTTGAACTGAAACGAGTCTTAGATATAATAAAGTGAGTTTATTCCTTAGGATAGGTGAACACACGGATAATACAGTAACAGACAAGAAGTACACTTACTTAGAGGTTGGGGAATGAGAAGTTTGATGTAGCATTTCTCTTCAGCAATCAGGTAATCACCAGATGATATCAGGTAACCATACCAGCAAACGAAGACTAACAGCTTAACTCAATGAAGACAAAGGATATATGGGTGGACAGCAGTTTATAAACCTTTTGTCCCTCTATACTTAACCTTAAGTACCTGTGATTGGTTTCCCCTTATCTCCAGCCAATCTTGGATGGGGGAACACATTTTGGGACAGGCCCCCCTGCTAGCTGGCACATGCGCAGTAGAACTCTGGGGTCTCATTTCTGTAGCCCCCCATAGGCAAATGGAATGCCAGCCAGTCTACCCATCTGTATCTCTAGCAAGATAACCTTTGTTGAAAGGTGATAACTGGGACACTTGGAGACTGCTCTGGTTTGAGTCTCCTCCGCCCTTAAATCATCAGGGAGGGTGACAAGACCCTTTGAACAACACTTAAATCCTAGACATTAGGGCGCCTCTTGAGCCATCTGCTATCCTAGTGGACAAAGGAATTTCTTCTGAGTCTTTGTCCATACCTTGGAACACAGTATTAAACATAAAACATAAACATATTAAAATATCCGGTTCTATTGGGTCTAGCAGAACCAAACTTCCCAGTTCTCATGGCCGGAACTGGGATACCATATGATCCAAAAAGCGACTTGCTATGACCTATGGAGCCGGAGTTACACAAATGCACATTAAATCATTTTTCATTTTAATACAAAAATCTCCGCTAAAAAAGAAATCTCAGCTTTTCACTAAATCCCCATTGAAAACAACGGGCTTCTCCGCCATAGACTTTCAATGGTAAATTGCCACCATTGAGG
This sequence comes from Ascaphus truei, assembly GCF_040206685.1. Classification (NCBI taxonomy): domain Eukaryota; kingdom Metazoa; phylum Chordata; class Amphibia; order Anura; family Ascaphidae; genus Ascaphus; species Ascaphus truei. The sequence continues at coordinate 290,835,919 of NC_134484.1, read as the reverse complement.
TCAATGGGGTTTCTCCGCCATTGAAGTCTATGGGAAAAGTCCCGAACTTTCAATGGGGTCCATACTCCGTCGGGTTGGTCCAGGAGGGTCAAGGATGGTTCTGCAGTGATGCCGGAGCAGTGACTGCAGACACCCCAAACCTTGATCCGCTGGGCCCTCCGAAACCGGAGATATGGAGTACCAAAATACAGCATTTCACACTGAGTCATTTTTCTGAGCCGTTTCTGCCTATGGCGTGACCCGTTCTTCTTGGTTCGACCCTTATCGGGGGTCCAGGATTTGGGGACCCGGTTGTGGTCGAGTGGGGGGACGCCTAGGGACTAGGGGCAAAAATAATTTTATTCCTAGGGGCCCTAGAACTGTTTATTCCCACGCCACTTGACGTTGACCTTGACTTGTAAGTGATCAAAGCTCTCCTATTGAAAATTTATCCGCTTTGCGGTTTGCGGTCTGGACGGCAGCCAACTTGTTCTTCGAAAGTTACTTCGAGGAACCTCCATTGAAGTCGATGGGCCCATTGACTTTCAATGGGAAACCGCCGCTCTCCCTCTCGGACGCCACCTGCTGGTCTTTACAGGAAACATGACTAAAACAACAAGATTCTCCATTAGAATGCATGGAGCCCTAATGGCGGCCAATGGGGACCTGCAAAATGGTGCCTGAAAAGGCGGGAAAACTTCACAAAGAGCTATAATCATTAAAGAACTATTAACCCTTGTGCTCCCGGATGGATTCTAGTGTGTGTGTGATGCAGACACTGAGTATACCAGACATTACAATGGAACAGGGGAACAGGGGAACAGGGGAATACTCATGTACATATCATTACAGGGGTTAAATCACTGTTCTGGGTCTTAGCCCAGTAAACCCGTTGATTACCGGGTGAGGTCAGGGAATGGCCAAATGGGGTGTAACCCCTTTAATCCCGGGCCACCCCCTTTCTCCCTCTACAGTCATTATTAAAAATGTACTCTAAAATACATGTACAGTGTATTCTAACTGCAAATAGTGATATATCAAAAGTGGCGCTCTATTATAAGCTTTAAACACGTGTTAATCCAATACTAACATATAAACCATAAATTGAATAAATATAAGTGATACAAACAAATCCTTGAATGCTGCTGTGACCCAGTGTAGGACTGCTCTCTCAATCCCAGGTGAATATGGCGACGTGGTGATCAAAGGGAAGCGCAAACATGTGGAGATATAAAAAATAAAACTGATGGTGCAGTATTGTGACAAATACATATGTATTCTTCTTTAAGTCTGCTGTTATTTATACTCACAAGTGTGAGGATGATACTGTGTACGTAAAGGTATCTTTGGGTATATGTCTGCAGTGATGATAAGCTGACTGGAACCTCGGTGTGGGAATGTATTCCTTAAATGGTTAAACACAGAAAAGCCAACATAGCGCGATCTGTTTAAAAACTGTATTCAAGTGGTTAAAAATATAACAATACACTCACATGATGTATGCTATTTAAAAGCATTTAGATACGCAATGCATCTCGCCTCCGGTATCTTGGTGCAGTTTTTCCTTCCCTCTTCTCAGCGTGCGTCTCACTCCTGCGTTCCAGCAGGGCGGATGTGACGTCAGTGAGACTTCGGGAGTTCCGGTTTGGAGGGCTGGCTGTGAATCACCTTCACTCTACGCGTTTCTTCCCTTAGGATTTCTTCAGGAGTGTTGGTGATGATACTATGGCTAGATTATATACCCTAACATGTGTACTGATAGGATCAACACTTAATTAGTGTCTTAAAGGGATATTCCTTTATTTCTGGCTAAAGTGCAAGCTGTGCTATTAAAAGTCTCAAGTATCAGACATTCTAATTAGTACTTGATTTAGATGTTATGCAAATTGTTATGAATAAATGTGTATATATTGTTACAACATATTATGTGGGAAGATCAATACATATGGTAATGGGAGGGTTTGGACGCGAACTTGGTCACATGGCGGAGATTCATAGATGATATTATTTTTATTTGGAAGGGCACAGAGGATGACCTTAATTTGTCTCTCATATATTTAGACCACAATGATTTAAATCTCCAATTTACGTCTAATATAAGCAAATCCAGTATCAACTTCTAAGACTTGACAATTTATTTAGAAAATGACTGTATTAAAACAAAAAATTATTTTAAAGAAGTGGACGCTAATAATTTTATTCTTCAGTCCAGCTGCCATCTTGACAAATGGATATCAAATATACCATATGGCCAATATCGCAGAATTAAACGCAACTGTACAGACAATTCTGCTTTTATAGAACAGTCTACTATTTTAACCAAAAAATTCAAAGAAAGAAATTATAAGTCTAAGAATATTGAGCAAGCTTTGGAAAGAATCTCGAGAATCTTTATTAACACCAGCATCTAAGAAAAACGCAGACACAAAAATTAAAGTGCCATTTATTACACAATACAGTAAGGATGCCAAAAAAATAGGAGCTATTATCAATACACACTGGGCTATATTAAAAAATGATCCAATTTTAGGATCATACTTACCTGACAGAGCACAGATGATTTTAAAAAAAGCACCAAATATTAAAAATAAATTGGCTCCTAGCGCATTAAAGAAAAAACAAACCAATCACTCCACTTGGCTAAATTTACCCAAAGGTTTTTTCAACTGTAAAGTTTGCACAGCATGTCACTTTAGTTCCGCCTCAACAGATAGTTTTATTTCTTCTGCCACTCAGAAGTCCTATAAAATAAAACAACATCTCAACTGCAGGTCCAATTTTGTGATCTATCTTTTGGAATGCAGTTGCGGATACCAATACATAGGAAAAACAATACGCCCCCTGAAAGTGCGCATATTAGAGCATATTGGTAACATCAAAAGGAAACTTACCACACACAGTGTTTCTAATCATTTTTTAATAGCTCACAATTCCAATCCTCAAGGTCTAACCTATAAAGCCAATGAACAAGTTATGCCTCATTGGAGAGGGGGAAATAGAGATTTAGCATTAATAAAAAGAGAATCATACTGGATGTATGAACTGCAAACAATGTCCCCTCTAGGTTTAAATTTAGACTTTGATGTGAAGCCTTTTTTATAAAGTTCATGTATATTGTTAATTTATATCATTTGTCATTTATCATGATTTTAATTATACATTTCTTGTCTCCATTTAGACCATCCTCAATATACCAAGGTTTTAAAATTTTAGAAAGCTATGTAGAATGTTATTATAGATTTATACATAATTTTACACATTTTATATTCCAATTAATTTTACTGCGACGCCAAGTTCTAATTTTTAAATAAATTGTAGTTTATATATTTTTCTGTTTTGGACTCCATATATGTTGTAATATGGAGATAACATCAATGTATATGTAATCTTGAAATAAGTTGTAACAATATATACACATTTATTCATAACAATTTGCATAACATCTAAATCAAGTACTAATTAGAATGTCTGATACTTGAGACTTTTAATAGCACAGCTTGCACTTTAGCCAGAAATAAAGGAATATCCCTTTAAGACACTAATTAAGTGTTGATCCTATCAGTACACATGTTAGGGTATATAATCTAGCCATAGTATCATCACCAACACTCCTGAAGAAATCCTAAGGGAAGAAACGCGTAGAGTGAAGGTGATTCACAGCCAGCCCTCCAAACCGGAACTCCCGAAGTCTCACTGACGTCACATCCGCCCTGCTGGAACGCAGGAGTGAGACGCACGCTGAGAAGAGGGAAGGAAAAACTGCACCAAGATACCGGAGGCGAGATGCATTGCGTATCTAAATGCTTTTAAATAGCATACATCATGTGAGTGTATTGTTATATTTTTAACCACTTGAATACAGTTTTTAAACAGATCGCGCTATGTTGGCTTTTCTGTGTTTAACCATTTAAGGAATACATTCCCACACCGAGGTTCCAGTCAGCTTATCATCACTGCAGACATATACCCAAAGATACCTTTACGTACACAGTATCATCCTCACACTTGTGAGTATAAATAACAGCAGACTTAAAGAAGAATACATATTTATTTGTCACAATACTGCACCATCAGTTTTATTTTTTATATCTCCACATGTTTGCGCTTCCCTTTGATCACCACGTCGCCACAGTGTATTCTAACATATGACATTTTCAAAACATTTTCCTATTTCAATATTATACATAGTTAATAACCAGTTTGCAGTACTTGCACTTCTAACATACACGTTTTTAATTGTATCGCATAGAATAACAATGTACAGTAGAAAAATTTATATAAAACATTCTTCGAGAAATAAAAGTTATTGCAGCAATGACAGAAGATTTACATATGCCATAAGTGCTGTTTTGTCATTCTGTGTTACACATTTATTAATAATAACTTTGGTATAAAATCCATAAAAAATAAGTTATGTTGATGCAATGTACTTTTCAGTGTTTTCTCAACAGGCTGAGTACTTCTGATCCTCTGGCACCATCTTGTGGTCAAACGGAGGAAGTGGTATATCCAGGTCTTTCCCATGCAAAGAGAAAGGGATAAGTAAAGGTATAGATACCAAGGGTTTATAGCCCCTAAGGGACCAAAGAGTTTGCACTAGGCCCAAACATGGTACCACCTGTGGTCAAAAGTTATGTTTTATATTGTTCAGATTGGTTTTTGCTAGCCCTATCGAAGGGCTCTGGGCTTGCCCCAATGGTTGCCGGGACACGACGCATCGAGAAGTCTCCAGAGCGCACTATGCCCAACTCTCTCACCCTTAGCATGGTGGGGGTCTCTACTCCGGGGCTCATTTGTAGCCCACTATTTCTTTTCTTTTTCCTCCTGTCTATTCTCTCCCCTATCCCACCCATGTCGCCCCTCTTCCCTCCCTCCCCTCCCACCCTAGACAACATCTGCCAAGTAAGACTCGGAAGATTTAGAGGGTTAGAGAGTTATCATTACACACAAAGGTTGAATATAGGAAAACCCAACAAGGAAGCGAATAAGATCCCCCTTCACCTTAGGAAAGTGGAGGGAGCGCAAGATACTCCTCTTTCAAAAAAAAAATGGCCAGTAAAGCATCCAGAAAAACTTGTCTCTAAACGTTAAGGGGTTAAACTCCGTAGTAAAGAGAAAAATAGCCCTACAAGAGCTTAAGAAAACGAAAGGAGACATATTATTCCTCCAAGAGACCCATTTTAACACCCCCCAAAAATACATTTGGAAGAATTTTCCCGCAAGCGCATTACACCTCATATTCAGTAAAAAAAAAAGAGGAGTAGCAATACTCTTTAAACACAACAACCCGTTTATTCTAGACAAAAAAGTTGCGGACCCAAAAGGTAGATATTTAATCTTGGACGGCTCTCTCTCAGGGGTTAAAATAATTTTGATTAACGTCTACACACCAAATGAAGGCCAGTCAAAATTTCTCAGGGATTTATGTGAGAGCCTACCTTCTCAGACCAATACTGTACTACTTTTAGCAGGAGATATGAACATGGTACAGTAGCAACTCCAGAACAGGATAGAGCAAGCGTAACAGGTAACCCACATCCACGCGCCACAGAAAAAAATGCCAAGGAATTTAGAAATATATTAAAAGAATTCTCACTTACTGACATCTGGAGGGCGCAACATCAGGGGCAGCGGGATTACACATTCTATTCGGCCCCACACCAGACCTACTCGAGGATTGACTATTTTCTAGGTACCAAAGACATTCTACAAGCAACCTCCCAGTCAGATATAGGAACAATATCATGGTCAGACCATGCTCCTGTCTCACTGGTACTCTCTCTCCCCTTCTGTAAAACTGCCCAGTATAACTGGAAACTAAACGACTCCTTACTAAACCAAACATATATAGTAAATTATATTAAACTAAAACTCAGAGATTACTTTGCGCTGAATAAGGGCTCAGTAGTCACCAGCTATGCTATGGGAAGCCTATAAGGCCACAATAAGAGGAGCTATTATCTCCATAGCATCATAAAAGAAAAAAGCTAAACAAAAACTATACAATGAATTGGCGGAGAAAGTACAGCTCCTAGAACAAAAACATAAATACAATCCCTCAAAAAAATTGTTCAAATTACTGGACAAAACTAGATTTGAATTTAAACAGGTCCAATTAGATTAAGTGGAGTGAGTGTTAAGGTGGACTAAACAAAAGTACTACGATAAGGGAAACAATGCAGATCGACTACTAGCATCCAAACTTAGAGGTCTAAGAACCAAATCACAAATTGCAGCTATCCGAACTAAAAATGGAGATAAAACATTTGATGAGAAGCAAATAGCAAAAGAATTTTCGGATTTCTACTTTAAACTGTATAACCTAAATTTTCCGAAGAATCAAGCATCAGGCTTAGAAGCCATCTCCAGATATCTAGAAAATTGTAAGCTCCCTGAACTGTCAGAAGGGAATGCTTCAGAATTAAATAAAGATATAACACAAGAAGAACTGTTAGACGCTATTGCCCAACTGAAAGCTAGTAAAACGCCGGGCCCAGATGGCTTCTCAAATCAGTATAACAAGAAATTTAAGATGATTCTAACCCCATATTTGCTCGATGTATTTAACTCGTTTCTAGGAGGAGAGGCCATCCCGACATCAATGTCCAAAGCAAACCTAGCCATTATCCATAAGGACAGGAGAGACCCTCTACAATGTGGTAATTATCGCCCCATAGCCCTCCTTAATTCGGACCTAAAAGTTTTTAGTAAAATACTAGCAAATAGACTTACCCCAATCCTGCCCAGTTTAATACATATAGATCAGGATGGTGTTGTCTCGGGAAGATAGGCCTCTGATAATACTAGGAAAATCATTAACATTATCGACCATGTACACCTCTCAAACACAAAAGCTATCTTGTTGAGTCTGGATGCTAAAAAAGGATTTGACAGAATAAGGTGGGATTTCTTAGACCAAACATTGATTAAATTTGGATTTAAGGGCCAGTTTCTGGAGGGTGTCAGAGCCCTCTTGTAAGGAATCAGGGGCCACGTCCCTTGCGGCGTGACCCCTCCTTACCCACTACCAGTACTGCAGCGGCTGCTGCCCCTGCCCCCCGTCGCTACCCATGCCACCACCCAATGCATACCTTGAACTCTGCCGCCGCCATCTTGGATACTGGCACTGGTGTTACAGACTCTCAGCTGTGCTCTGCTATTTCCTGGTCTGTCAGCCACTCATGGGCAGCTCCTCGACACGCCTCCGCCATGCCCCTCGTCCGGATTGGTCACTGTCGCTTTAAATATCCTGCTTTGCCTTCACTTCCTTGCTCTGCATAGCTCCTTGCTTCCTGTGTAGCCTGGAAACGGTGTCGTGCTCCTGTTTGTCTTTACTCCTTCAGATTTGAACCGGCTTGTCCGACTTACCTCCCTGGCTCCCGACTTTGGCTTACCCATCACGATTTTTACCTTTCAAACCCTTGGACACGGAAACAGATTTAACTACGGAACTCTCTATACTCCTGAACTCGGCAAGTACAACGACTATTCTGAATCTTAACCCAGGCCTGGCCACGCTACAACCACATCCCGGACCCGCTCCCTCTGCTGTCGGTGTGTATATTCAACATCCCACCTCAGTACAGGGGACTGGCCTGGTCTGTGGGCTGCACAGCGTGACATTATGCAGAGCCCAATTGAAACAGACCTGACTAAGGTGGGCCAAATAATCAGGAGACTTGCGCTTTGCATTGATACTTTGGGAACTCAGATCACAAGCCTGATACAACAGCTTTCCCAGCTTTCACTACAGCCTATTCCGGCCCCAGCCGCGCAGGGTGGCGACCGGCCATCAGAACTCAGGATTCCTACGCCTAAAGCATATGCGGGTGACCCTCTAGCCTGTCGTGGGTTTTTGAACCAATGTGAAATACAGTTTGAGATTTCTCCCAGCCTGTTCCCCACCGGACACACCAAGGGAGCCTATGTTTATTCTCTTTTAACAGGGAACGCCTTGGCATGGGCCTCTCCCATCTGGGAGTTGCGTGCGGAAATCACCCAGGATTACCAGCTCTTCCGCCAAGAATTCCAGCAGGTATTCGATATTCCCGCCCGCAGAGATACTGCCGCTGCTTCTCTTGTTCAATTGTCTCAAGGTCGTAGGTCCGTAGCCAAATATGCATTGGAATTCCGGACTGTCGCAGCGGAGACGCATTGGAACCAAGAAGCCCTTATTGCTGTGTTTTGGCAAGGTTTGTCCGACTCTGTAAAGGATGAACTTGCAGTCCAGCCCAGGCACCAGGGATTGGAGGAATTGATCGCACTATGCATACGAGTGGATCAGCGCCTTCAACAGCGCCATCATGAACGCCAGCGTCCCAGAATTTTCTCATCTGAACCTATTCTTCCCAGGTCCTTCCCAGCTATTTGCCCTGTTCTAGACGCTGTGGAACCCATGCAGATTGCCAGTCAAGAGTTCTGTAATACCGACAGGACTGCCGATAGAACCCCTGACCGGACTGCCAAAGGGCTCGTTGCCGGAATGAGGGCCTTTGCTACTACTGTGGATCTCCTGAGCATACGGTACGTTTTTGTCCTTTAAGGCCCAAAGAACAAACACGACCAATGGGGCAAGAGGGACTCATTTTAGGGTCAATATCTTCTCACCCTATCTCTGAAGAGGAACTCCCTAAGACAATTATGCTTCCAGTCTCGCTTGAAGGTCCGAATTTTCTCGTAACCACCACCGTTTTCTTGATTCAGGATCCGGTGGTAACTTTGTGAATCAAGATTTTGCTACTCATAACAAGATTCCGCTCATCGCTAAGAAACCGCCGATTGGCCTCGAGGCTATTGATGGTCGTCCTTTGCAACCTGCCTTCATCACGTTAGAGACTCTTCCTCTAACCCTTTCTGCCGGTACTCATACCGAAATCATATCCTTTGACATGATGCACTCTCCTGCCATTCCAGTTATCCTAGGATTAGCCTGGCTACAGCAGCACAACCCACGCATTGATTGGAGGGATGGCAAGACAATTCAGTGGGAGCCAGAGTCAGATGCCTCACCATTGCCGGTCATTTCTCCTACCACAGTCCTCGCGGGAGTGGAAATGCCCCGGCTAATGATTCCGCTCTTCCTGAAGCATATGCGGATTTCATCGACGTGTTTAGCAAGACACAATCGGAGGTTCTACCTCCTCACAGACCTTATGATTGCCCCTGTAGGGTAAAAGAACAATGTTCTAGTATAGTGCTACAATATATAGTGATGGCAATATATATAAACAATCTTGATTGAAGAGCGTTAATCAACGGTAGGTTGTACACAAGTGAGTGCTGGGGTATACAGGTGGGCGTATATAAGAGACATGTATGTATATAGCCCTGGTGAGTGTTGTTAGCAGAGATATATAAACCCTACCACATCACTCCCAATAAGGACACAGTCTCAGACTGCCTCAAGTCACCTGTATAGTACCTCCCAGTAATGCAATAATGCCAAAAACTCACGTGAACCATGCCCGTTTTCCTCCTGAATATGCGTGCTTCTGTTGGGTAAAATGGATATTCTGGTAGCCACAGGATGCGGTAGTACAGAGCACAGCGAACAACAGGACTCCACAGGACAGCAGTGATGAAGATAAAAAGTTTTCTTTATTGGCACGTCATGGTGCAGACAGGTGCAGACAGGTATGGGTGCAAAATCTCCTCCTCTTACGCGTTTCACGCCTGTGTTAGGCGCTTCGTCAGAGAGTGAGTGTAGATGTGCTGTGTTCCCCCTCTTATACCACACTGATTGCCTGTAACAGCCTTCAGCCGCCATAACCGGAAACCGGAAGTGACGCGGGTTCAGTCAAGAAACCAGAAGTGACGTGTCGCAAAGTATGCGAGGTGGTAAGATGTTTACAAACCACCCAGGTAGTCATGGTAATTACCACGTTACTCCTCTTGTAATGAAATTGAGAATTTAAAAACAAAGGGGAGAAACACAGCCATGTACCTTGCAGAAATGTGTTTTAAAATAATCTATGCAAGATATAACAATAAAAACAAAATGTATCAAAATGTACAGAGGACCTCTAAAGGTATATGCATATTATTACGGAAGTATATAGGTTATAAAACTTCATATGATGAATATACCTTGGGCCAAACAAATGGACATTATTAAAGAAATATCAATACATAATGGACATTATTAAAGAAATATCAATACATAATATAGAATCCGGAAATATTATGCATACAGTACATGAAGAGATATATCACACCCAGATACAATTTCATATCGAATTAGGATATATAAGGGTGTTGGAGGAACAAAATATATGCAGATATATAATATTAAAGCATTGCTGTGCATCATAGACTATCATCATTAATAAAGCATAATCATTAAGTCAAAAAATGTTTAAGTTCCCAATCGGTATTTATACCCCCGGGTGATAGTGACCCGAGGGTATAAATCCAAAACATTTCCCTTTGATTGAGTTTTTTTCATATCGAATTAGGATATGCCCCATTGATCTGGTTCCCAGTGCTGTTCTTCCGAAATGTAAGTCCTACCCCTTGTCTCTCCCTGAAACTGAAGTCATGGCAGCATACAAAGAAAACCTTGAAAAAGGATTCATTCGTAATTCTTCATCCCCCGCTGGTGCCGGTTTCTTTTTTGTCAAAAAGAAAGACGGATCCCTGAGACCATGCATTGATTACCGAGGGCTCAATCTCATCACAGTCAAGAATTGATACCCCCTTCCACTGATCTCCGAACTTTTTGATAGGCTTCAAGGGGCAAAAAACATTTCCAAGCTAGACCTCCGAGGAGCTTACAATCTTGTTCGCATCCGAGAAGGCGATGAATGGAAGACTGCCATCAATACCAGAAGCGGCCACTACGCGTATCTTGTAATGCCCTTTGGCTTATGCAATGCTCCTGCTGTTTTTCAGGATTTTATGAATGATGTCTTCCGTGATGTTCTCAACTCTTTCGTAATCGTCTATCTGGACAATATCCTAATTTTTTCTAAAAATCTTCAAGATCATGTCCAGCATACCAGGCTCGTTCTCACTCGCCTTCGTGTCAATAATCTCTACGCTAAGCACGAGAAATGTCTTTTTCAAACCTCTGCTGCCTTCTTAGGCTATATAATTTCAGATAAAGGATTTTCAATGGACCCTAAAAAACTTAAGGCTGTTTTGGATTGGCCTCTGTCCAACTTTCTCAAAGCCATACAGCGTTTTTTGGGCTTCTCCAATTACTATAGAAAATTCATCTGAAATTTTTCTACCACTGTGGCTCCCCTTAATGGCCCTTACCAAGAAGGGAGCTGACCCATCTGTATGGCCTCCGCAGGCCGTCTCGTCCTTCGAAACCCTGAAACAAGCTTTCGTCTCGGCACCCATTCTGTGACATCCCGATGTTAATCTTCCTTTTACTTTAGAAATTGATGCGTCTGATTGTGGTGCAGGCGCCATCCTGTCCCAGAGATTCTTCCCTCAAGATAAGCTTCATCCATGCGTTTTTTTTTCAAAGAAGTTTTCGCCCGCTGAAAAGAACTATGATGTTGGCAATAGAGAGCTCTTGGCTATCAAGATGGCCTTACAGGAATGGTGACATCTCCTGGAAGGTTCCCGTGAACCTATTTCTATATTGACTGATCATAAAAATCTTCTTCATATTGAAAGTGCTTCAAAAGAACTTTGGATCTTATCAAGCGTACTTTTTGGTGGCCTAATATGGCAAAGATGGTTCATGAATTTACTAGTGCTTGTCCAGTATGCGCACAAAACAAGACTCTTCATCAAAGACCCTCAGGCTTGCTCATGCCCTTGCCAGTACCTGAACGTCCATGGTCACATATTTCAATGGATTTCATTGTGGATCTACCCCCTTCGTTGACCGTTTTTCAAAACAGGCCCACTTTGTTCCACTCAAAGGACTTCCCTCCTCGCCCACCCTAGCTGATATCTTCACCAAGGAGGTGTTTCGCATCCATGTGATACCTACATCCATAGTCTTGGACCGAGGCATGCAATTTATATCGAAATTTTGGCGGGCTTTCTCCAGGAGGCTTGGCATGGCGCTATCCTTCTTGTCAGGCTATCACCCACAGACTAATGGGCAAACTGAAAGATTAAATCAAACGCTGGAACAATACCTACGGTGTTTTATTTCCGATTCCCAGGATAATTGGGTTGACATACTACCTTGGGCAGAATTTGCAACCAACTCACTTCGTAATGAATCCACGCACGAAACCCCGTTCTTCGCGAATTATGGTTTCCACCCAAGTCGACTGCCAATCTCAAACATTCCGATAGGAGTGCCGGCAGCTGATGAACGGGTAACTACTCTTCAGGAGTCATGGATCAAGATTCAGTCCGCGCTTCATAGCGCCGCTCAGAAAGTCTCAGGCAGACCACAGTCGTCAACAGGCCCCTAATTACAAGCCAGGGGACCGAGTTTGGCTTTCGTCCAAGAACATCAAGTTGAAGTCTCCGACCCCGAAATTAGCACCCCGATTCTTAGGGCCTTTTCTGATCCAGGAACAAATCAATCCTGTGGCATTTCGTCTGCAACTTCTGTCTACCATGAGGATTCCAAACGTATTCCACGTTTCCTTGCTCAAGCCATTCGTCCCGAGCAAACGGTTCCCTGCTAAGACCCATAAACCCAAACCAGTCACGGTCAAAGGACACCCTGAATTAAAAATCCAGACAACCATGGATTCTCGTGTATCCAGAGGAAAGATACAATTCCATGTTCACATGTGAACTCTCTATACTCCTGAACTCGGCAAGTACAACGACTATTCTGAATCTTAACCCAGGCCTGGCCACGCTACAACCACATCCCAGACCCGCTCCCTCTGCTGTCGGTATGTATATTCAACATCCCACCTCAGTACAGGGGGCTGGCCTGGTCTGCGGGCTGCACAGCGTGAAACCTCTACAAAACTCCCACAGAAGTCATGAAACTCCCAGGTGGAGACTCAGTCCCTATACAAATTAAAAATGGTACTCGACAGGAATGCCCCTTATCTCCGCTCCTGTTTGCCCTCTCCATAGAACCCTTGGCAGCTACAATTAGAAACGAAAAACATAGGAATAAAAATAGGAGGGACGAATTACAAAATATCACTCTTTGCCGATGATATTATTCTAACCCTGGCCAACCCCTTGACCTCCCTCCCAAACCTGCAACATCAATTAGATCAATTTGGTAAAATTTCGGGTTACAAAATCAATATGGACAAGTCGGAGGCACTAAATCTTTCACTGACAAACCCCGAAGTAAAATTACTACAAATAAATTTTAACTACAAATGGAGCTCGACAAGGATTAAATATCTGGGAATACAGATATCTAGCTCCTATAAAACCTTATACCAGTATAATTACCCCCCACGTTTTGAAAAGATTAAAAAAGACCTCCAGAGCTGGAATGAATATCAGATTTCTTGGCTAGGAAGAATAGCCACAGTTAAAATGAATATTCTACCAAGACTTCTATATTACTTCCAGACTCTACCAATAGACACACCACTAAATGAGCTCAAAAAAATCCAAAACAGGATCTTCCAATTTATTTGAAAAAATAAAAGACCAAGGGTGGCTAGATCAATCTTGCTAGCACCAAAGGGAAGCGGAGGTCTGGGAGCCCCGGATATCATTAAATACTATCTGGCGGCCCATCTAAAGCAAGTCATAATGTGGAACAATGACCCAGCCATGTGCTGCTGGCTTGGGATTGAGTCTGCCTATGTGAGTCCTCTCTCTCTCCCGGCCGCGCTATGGACCGAGAGGGGGGGAGAGACCGTCGCAGAAAAATTTAAACTGGGAGCAATGAGATGTACATGGAAGATATGGACTAGAAACAAGGGGAAGTATGAGTTAGCATCTTCTCCACCTTCATTACTGACCCCTATACTAAATAACCCAGAGTTCCCCCCAGGCTGTATTTCGAGGGGACTTGAAAGATACAAAGAGTTAAAGATGGTAATAGCCGATGATTTTGTAGCCAATGGCAAGATTCTGCCATTCCATGAGATTCAGAAGAAATATCAAATCTCTAACCTCCCAATTTTCAGCTTCTTACAAATTTGCCATTACTTACAAACAATTACAAAAGATTCAGCTTTTTCGCCCCTAACAAGATTTGAGAAAATATGCAGAAGAGGCTATTACTACAAAGGACAGATTTCGGAGGTTTATCTGGGACTGGCGATTAAAGCTACACACTCTAACCATAGCTATATGCTAAAATGGGCAGCAGATTTAAACCTAGAAATAGATAGGGAAGACTGGGAGGATATTTGGGAAGCAGCTTCTCAAACATCAATTTGTACCACGATAAAAGAAAACATTTATAAAATTCTATTCCATTGGTACCTAATCCCGAGTAGGCTGAGCCAGATTTTCCCCGGATCCTCAGATTTGTGCTGGAGAGGATGCGGGTACACAATACACTACCAATGTGTTCTGCTCACAAAAGATACATGACACATGTTCACCAGTTCAATCCATCTCTTAATACCTGCTCCATTCAGTGGGTGTGTGGTTATCCATATTCAATCATTTTGAAACTAAATTGTAATGAAGATGTAAGTAACAGAGAAAGTACATACTTGTTTTGTAATGTAAGCTCTTGACAATGTACATAACTGACAGGTACATATGTAAGTGTTGTTTGTTAAAATTTACATCATACATGACCACGCACGATGACCTATTACACAAAATATATTCTATGCTATAGTTTCCTGTGCGTTCACATGTACACGTGTTAGGGTGTTAATCATTATATATTTAATATTAATAAAGCACACATACCTGTGACGTCCACACAGCACACAGAAGTACATAACTTTTTGTTTTACTCATATGAGCATTTTAATGCTGATTATTTAGTAGATGTTACAAAATTTAACAAACAACATTTATGCTTCACATAACTTACATTTCACTTTTTGTAGACACAGAAGAACTTGGACATTGACGTTCAGGACAGCCAACACTATCCTAAGATAACATTTTACATTACATGTCAGTTACAATAAAATCACACAATTATGTATGTATTGCTTATAACATATATATGTTTCCTGACCTGAAAAATAGTTGTTGATGACATTGAGACGTGTCTCCACACCACTGGCTGTTTGTTCATTTTCACCAGCAGCATGCACAGGAGGCTCATCCTCCATACACTCTCTTATTTCTCCATGAACATTATGCCTCAGTGCAATATTGTGCAGAATGCAACAAGAAACCACAATGTCAGACACCTTTCTAGGCGTGTACTGCAGTGCGCCACCTGAGTGGTCAAGACATCTAAATCTACTTTTTAAGACTCCAAATGTCCTTTCGATTACCGACCTAGTGGATATGTGGGCCACATTAAATCTTAGCCCTGCAGGTGTTTGAGGGTTAGCCAGTGGTGTTAATAGCCACGGTCTGATCCCGTATCCAGAGTCACCTACAGTACAGATTAGTAAGAATGTTACAAGACATGGCAACACGTCATAATATTTAGAATGGTAATTATGTACTTAATGCAGTGGAGTATCATGCAAAACATATTGTACATGCATGATATGTGGAGTTTAAAATTATCTGTGAATATTTCCACACATTCACATAAATGTCTTTCAACAACATCAAAAATAATATTAATTCCTGACATTACAGATCCTTATGTCATGTAACAGTACATGTTATTGTTACTGGTAATGTGACACTTGTTGTTTTTCCTAGTGAAAATGAACATTTATATATGACATGTGATGTGTCCTGTTTGTTATTTACAGTATATGGCAGTAACAATACACATGTATTTGTGTATGAACTAGGATCACATTTTGATTGATAATACAGGTAAATAGACATTTTTTGATTACATCTGTGGAAAAAGTGCTGATGTTAAAATGTAAAGCAACAATTACAATTCAATAACAAACAACGTACACAAAACATTGTGACTGTGTGTACATAGTGAAAAAATAATACTCACCCAACAAGCCACTCATTGCCTAAATGTCAATTTTCAAATGCATGGTACACAGATGAGTTCCTGAGGATAGAAGAATCGTGGCTGTAACCCGGGAATCTGGCTACAACATTACAAATTCGCATCTTGGCATCACATACGACCTGAACATTGAGCGAGTGATAGTGTTTTCTATTACGAAACACATGCTCATGTGCAGACGGTGGTGTCAAAGCTATATGTGTGCAATCGATTGCACCCATCACGCATGGTAGGTCAGCTATGGTGTAAAAGCCATTCCTTACTTCAAGTCACTCTGTTTGATCTGTCTGAAAACTGATATAATTTGTAGCGCATCTAGTCAGTGCACCTAAAAACTGTGTAAGAGCCTGCGAGAATCACGACTGAGACACACCGCCTACTATGCCCACTGTTGTCTGAAAAGACACAGAAGCCATAAAATGTAAGGAACACAGCATTTTTACAAGGCCAGGGACTGCACGACCTCTGACAGTTACAAAATCTAAATCTTCTCTTATCTCTTCATAAAGAGATAGGATTGCTACTGAACTCAAGCGATATCGCTTAATTATTTCGGCCTCCGTAAGCTCATCCAATTGTGTCCTCTCATGATATAGACCAGGGGTGGGGAACGTCAGGCCCGAGGGCCGTATAAGGCCCTTGAGATCATTTGGCCTGGCCCTGCTAAGGTAACTGCTATAACCGGGGTCGCGCTAATTGGAAAAAAAATGGCTGCCGCGCGCCCGATCGGGAGGAGGGAGGAGATGGCGTGAGGCGCCGGCAGCCCTACACGATCCCCAGCAGTCACCGTACTAGCCCCAGCGATCCCCCAGCAACCGTACTTCCCCCGCAGCAGTCCCCGCAGCATTCCCCGCACTTCCCCCATGCTTACCCTAGCATCCACCCTACACGATCCCCCCCAGCAGCAGCAGCAGCAACTACCAGAGGTAGGGGGCACGGGGTTCTGTGTGCCTGCATGCCTGCCTGTCTGTGTGTGTATGGCCCGCGAATGATGTTATAAATATCCAAATGGCCCTTGGCAGAAAAAAGGTTCCCCACCCCTGATATATACGTTGACGGGCCACCATGTCTGTCCTGTGCTCTCGCACTCGACCTCGCCCTCTCCTATCGTCGCCCTCTCTACCATCTCTCCTCGAAATGTATTCTTCTCCTTCGCAACATTATCTCTTCTATCTCTATCTCCATCTCCATTTGTGCAAACGCCATCTCTCTATGTCGAAGTCAGTGTGCACGTATCTACATTTTAGTACATGTGTTGTTTCGTCACGAGATGTAATTTATTATTAATATTCGTAACAGTTATAAGCTAATAAAATAATAAACGTAAGTGTGTATACAAAAATTAGTCGATAATATGCTATGTATTTGTAAATCTTATCCTGTTACATATATGTCACACATGCCAGCAATAATTATATAGCTTGTTGAATCAGCACTTTGTAACATAAACAAAGCTACAATTGTTTCCTACTCTACAATCATAAGCAGATGTTGTCATTGTACTTCAATTGATGAACACACTGAATACATCAAAAAAATTTACGCCAACAAAATACGGCGGATTTTTGGCATCTCGCAAGCTTTTTGCTCCTTACAGAATCGCTAAAGGCATAATCGACAAAAAAATGGCAAAATACGGCTTATCGCATTTTATGCATAGGCCCCACAGTGTCTGCCGATGGAATAGCTACTGACCCCGCTAAGGTCAAAGCCATGGTGAACTGGCGAAGACCAGAGAACGTAATGGAGCTACACTCCTTCCTAGGATTCTGCGGGTACTATCGTTGCTTCGTGAAGGGCTATTCCAGTAAATCCATGGCCCTCAACAACCTCCTGAGGATATACTCAGAAGAACCCCGCTCAAAAGGCGTCCCCGCCCGGCTTCCCCTCGGAGACAAGTGGACGCTCGAATGCGAAAGAGCGTTCTTTACTCTCAAGAAAAGCCTTACCCAAGCCACCATCTTGGCTTATGCTGACCCTGAACTGCCGTATGTACTGCACGTGGATGCAAGTTTCAATGGGCTGCAAGCTGTACTGCACCAGAAGTACTCTGCTGGACTTTGGACCATAGCATACGTGAGTTGCAGCTTGACCCCCAGCGAAAACAACTACCCGGTCCACAAACTGGAGTTCCTCGCCCTCAAGTGGGCAGTGGTCGACAAGCTCCATGATTATCTATACGGGGTCCCATTTGAGGTTAGGACGAATAACAATCCACTGACCTATATTCTAACTTCGGCCAAGCTGGATGCCACCGGCCACAGATGGCTAGCCGCACTGTCCAATTATCAGTTCACCTTAAAATATAAACTGGGGCCATCGGAGCCGATGCTGTCTCAAGACGACCGGGATGGAGTACCACCCAAGACGACGAGCTGTGGAAGGAAATCCCTGGCCCTGGAATGAGGTCAATGTGCTCCACGGGTGCCGTAGTAGAGGACCAGATTGTGTTCTCTAAATTGAGGGTAGCAGATTCCCTGGGATGCCAGCCCTCTGCCCTTCCTGCTGCTTACCATCATCCAGAAGGCATGTCTGTTCCCCCAGATTATATCCTCACTTGGAAAGAATTGGTGACCTTTCAGGAGAGGGATCCGGTGGCTAAGGCTATACACCAGGCCATCCAACAAAACAACCCCTCCTGCAGTTGAGAGGCCCTAAGCGGAGGATGACCGGGACAGGGAGAGGGTTGGGGATGCATGTAACCGGGAGGGGGGGAGGGGCGGGAGGAGAGGGGAAGCTAAGGGTCGTGGAGGGCAGCGGAGGGGGGCGGCCGGAAGAGATGGACAGCAGGGGCCCTGCTACAAGCGAGCAGTGACGGGTGGCAGCGGGGGATGGACGCGGGGGGCGATAGTGGATGTGAGAGGGCAGAGGAGGAAGGATAGTAATTGGGCAAAAGGGATGACAGGAGCGTAGGGAGGGGATAGAATGGGGGGGCAGGTGAGGAAGAGGGGGAGAGATAGGGACAGGGAGGGGATGAGTCAGGACAAAGAGGTGGGGGTAGACTGGAAGGGCTGGAAGGTGGGGAGGGTACAGGATGGTAGTACGGAGAATAAGGGGTATAGAGGTGAGAGGAGCGGGAGTTAGGTACGCGAGGGTAGACTGTTGGCAAATGTTATAGGGCCCCAGAGGATACTGAACAGGACACAACAAGCGAGGATATGGGAATCCGAAAAGGGAGGGTTCAATAAAGGTTTGGGGATGGCAACTCAATCCAGTCCTCAGGATGGATGGAAGCAGGGGGCAGGTTTAGTTACTTAGTTATTAAATTAAACAAGTTATTGGGGGGGGTTTATGATGGTAAATAACAAATTTTATTAGTGCTAGAGGAATGAACACGGAAATGTAGAATATGCACATAACATTAAGGCTCGACTGTCGGCGGGGACTCAGGTCTGGCCGTCGCTGTGTGTCTGCAGACTCGGGCCGGGGCGGATGCCCAGGTAACTGAGGAAGTCCTTGGGAGAGGGTGGAGTGGCGGAGCCCTTTGCAGGAGAGGAGGGAGGCAGGGGTTCTCGCTGAGCTTCACCAACCCAAAGGCAAGGGGGGGGGCGGTGGTCTAGGACCACAGATGCCTCTCCTACTCTGTTGTTTATGTTGATGTTGTTTTCTTCCCAGTATGTGTCCTATGTCCCTTATGTATATCCCCTGCCCACCCCCCCTCCTGCCTAGGTGGTGTCCCGCCGACATTGAGCGAATCGCTGTGCACTGCAGAGAAACAGAGTCCCATCGGGGAGCGCCGGACACTTCAAATTACGACACACGGGACGAGAGGTGAGACTACACACACCCCATGACCTTAACATTTATTTCACACAATGCCAAAGGGCTGAACTGTCCTCGTAAGAGAAAAATAGCGCTCACTGACTACAAGAGAAAGGGAGCGGATATTGTATTAATACAGGAAACGCATTTTAGCACCACCAGCTTCCCCAAATATTTTGATAAGCAGTTTAGACAAGTATACCTAGCTTCCGCGCAGGAGAAAAAACATGGAGTGGCAATATTGGTACACAACAGAGTGGGGCTGGTGGTGGATGAGGTGAAGAAGGACAAGGAGGGCAGGTTCCTGTTACTCACAGGGTCCATTAACCAGCAACCGATAACGATCGCCGTAATATATGCCCCTAATGGACAAGACCCGGCCTTCTTCGCATCATCCTTTGCAACTATCCGCAAACACGCTAAAGGAGCCCTAATTGTAGGGGGCGACTTCAATAGTGTTGAACGCATCCCTAGACCGTTCAGGTTCCCACAAATCTCGGGCAACATCCAGATGCACGGCTCTGGAACAAGGGTTACAGGACTTGCAGTTGGTCGATATTTGGAGGGAACTACACCCACTAGTCAGAGACTATACCTTCTACTCACACCCACATGACTCCTTCAGTAGAATCGATTACTTTTTTGTCTCTAGTAGACTGGTCCCAAAGATCGCCCACTCTGGGATCCACGATATTTCATGGTCTGATCATGCACCCATAGAGCTAAGGTGTTCACAGATAGGGCTGGACAGGCCAGGAGCAAAGTGGAAATTAAATGAATCCCTTTAAAAAATCCCGGATCTACAGATAAAGATTGGGGACGAAATTAAAAACTTCTTTAGAGAAAACACGGGAAGCGTTCGCTCCCACATAACCCTCTGGGAGGCACACAAAGCAACACTAAGAGGGATTCTGATTAGTCTAGCGGCCAAAAAAAAAGAGAGAGCAACGCGAAAATTATAAAAGAACAGTCAGAGCTAAAGGCATTATGGGATAAATATAAGAGTGCCCCAGATTTAACCGCCCGTCAACAGATTGGTGACACTCAGACTAAATTGAATCTGCTCCTTGCCTCCCAGGCCGAGAAATCGTTAAGTTGGTCTAAGAGAAGATTCTTTGAAAAAGCAAACAAACCAGATACCCTGCTGGCTAATATGATTAGCGCCAAAACAAATAACTATAATATACAGGCCTTACGGTTGGAGTCAGGGGCGACCACGGCCAATCCCCAAAAAAATTGTAAGAAATTATACGATGGGGGAAAAGTTGCCCGTTCGACTGGTACGGACAAAGCCCTAAAAGATTTCTTGAGGGGCTCGAATCTACCGGGTCTGGACGAGTTGGACAGAGAGGTAATGGGTAATGACTTCACAACGGAGGAAATAACGGAGGTTATCAAGAACCTAAAACCCTCTAAAGCCCCGGGTCCCGACGGTTTTTCGAATCTCTATTATAAGAAATTTAGGAAACATCTAACCCCGCACCTCCTTAACATGTTTAATCAAGTGCTGGGAGGTACCCCCTTCCCCCAACACATGCTCCAAGAGTCCATCTCGGTAATACACAAACAGGGAAAAGACCCACTGGACTGTAAAAGCTACAGACCAATATCCCTGATTGATTCGGACATCAAAATCTACGCTAAACTTTTGGCCAATAGATTGGGTCTCATCCTACCCAGACTGGTGCACCCAGATCAAGTTGGGTTTATCCCGGGTCGACAGTCATCAGATAACACTCGGCGAATCATTGATCTGATAGAAATAGCCAATGCCAGATCAATACCAGTTATGGCGCTCAGTCTGGATGCGGAAAAAGCGTTCGATAGGATAGACTGGCCATACCTAGAGGCCACGCTTGGAGCATTTGGGATGGGAAAAAAACTAACAAAGGCGATATTTGCCCTCTACGAGACTCCGTCGGCAAGGGTTACCCACCAGGGATTCGCTTCGGACCCGTTCCAAATTAAGAGCGGAACGAGGCAGGGTTGCCTGCTCTTCCCCTTCCTCTTTGCTCTGTGTATGGAGCCATTGGCTGCCCAGATACGCGATAGCAAAGACATCACGGGTATTGACATTGGAAACCAGTCGCATAAGGTGGCACTGTATGCCGATGACGTGTTCCTGACAATATCTAAACCCCTTACCTCTCTACCAAACCTATTCGACCTGTTGGGGAGATTTAACTGGATCTCCGGATTCAAAATAAACCAGTCCAAATCTGACGCTTTGAACATCAACCTTCCCAAACATGTAGAGAAATTGATCGCCATAAATTTTAATTTCAATTGGTAACAGAAAAATATTAGATACCTGGGGATCAATGTCACTAAGTCCTATAATACGCTGTACCAGGCAAACTATCCCAAATTGGCGCAGACTCTGAGAGGGGACATTAAGAGATGGGCCACCCACAAAATTTCATGGATCGGAAAGATCCATTGTGTTAAGATGAACCTGCTTCCACGCTTACTATACCTCTACCAAACCCTCCCAGTGCCAATAGGATTGAAGGATTTCCTCTCGCTTCAATCAGCAATAGATAAATTTATCTGGGGAGGTAAGAAAGCGAGGGTTGGTAAACAGATTATGCGTAAACAGACGGAAGCAGGAGGGCTAGCTGTACCTTGTTTGTTGTCCTACTACAAAGCGGTGCAATTATGCCAAATTGTGCAATGGCACACCAATCCAGACTCAAAGAGATGGGTCGCCCTAGAAAAAGAGCTATGCTCCCCTATGGTTCTGGAACACTTAATTTGGCTTCCCAAAAAGGCGCGGTTAGGCGCCAAAATGCCGCTATCCTCCATGACCAACTCACTCTCGGTTTGGGAGGCCACAAGGATAAGATGCAAGCTGACCCACAAATCCTCAGGCATGACCCCAATATGGGACAACCCACTTTTTGCTCCAGGTCGGACCAGCGCGGACTTTACTATCTGGAAAAATAAAAAAATTAACAGGCTAGTAGATCTGGAGGGGCTACTAGGCATTCAGACATTCGATCTACTCAAAGATAACCAAAACATCCCCAATGCCGAGTTCTTTAGATACCTCCAGATCAGAGCGTTTTATCAAACAGTGCAGCCCCACACCCCATTGACGAATTTTGAAAAGCTCTGTCGTTCAAGGACAACCACCAAGGGACTCACATCGCAGATGTACAAGGAGGTAACCGGTTCTAGCAAGACAGTGACGGACAAAACAGGATACATGACAAGATGGGAACAGGACTTGGGGGAGGAAATTGAATTAGAGGAGTGGACAAAAATTGTGACGGCGACATCAAAAAGCTCCATGTGCACGACTTTAAGGGAGAATGCATATAAAGTTATGATGAGGTGGTACCACACCCCCACAAAATTGGCTAAATTCCTGCCCAGCTACTCCCCATTGTGTCCAAGACAATGTGGACAACAGGCAGACTTGTTGCACATGCTGTGGTCTTGCCCCAAGATCACGCCGGTCTGGGATTCAATTAATGATTGGCTAAATAGGATCCTAGGCACATCCACCCCGTTGGACCCATGGCGGTTCCTTTTGAACAGGCTGCAAAAAGGTCTCTCCAGGGGAGAAAATAAACTAGTGGCGCACTTCGCAATGGCAGTACGGGGGGAGATCGCAGCACGCTGGAAACAGTACGAAATCCCAATAATTGCTAAAATCAGGAACCGAATTTGGTCAGTTTGCCAGATGGAGAAATTGACGAGCTTGGTCAATGACACTGGCACAAATTTTCTAAAAGTCTGGTCACCATGGTTGGCCCAGACAGACATACCGGGGGTAGATAGGGCCACGATTTGGCACTAATAGACATAAATGCATTCTCCCATGAAGAAGCTCCGGGAGACCACGACGGTTTGCGGGAACAACCCGGACACATGCGGACAGAATTTGAGAGGCTCAGAGGACGCAAGCCGGGCACTCGGTTTTCTCAGCTGCAGAGAGTCAGCGGACGCACGTTTAGAAGCGGAACCACGGTAGGAGGACCCCCCTCCCCTACTGGGAGCTAGATGTTGTCTGTCGGTTCGTCTGTTTGTCTGCCCCGTCTGTCCAAAGTATACAGTATTCACACATGCCGAATGGTTTTTACTCGGAGGAGGAGTGTCTGCCTCCAATGTATACTATGCTTGTAAGCCATGTATGAGTTCAATAAAAAAAATTTAAGTTGAAAAAAAAACAAAAAACAACCCCTCCTTGATGAAGTTGGCTGGCCCTGGTGTCGTTCCAGTCATTATGAGAGAATAGGACAAGTTCCACATAGAATGTGGTCTCCTTTACCTTCTACTTTCAATCGAACACTGCTCGACATGCCAGGCACCCTCAAGGGCTCCCAAAAGAGTGAATAGAGCAAGCACGTGGAAGCAATGGTGCATGCATATAATTGCACCCGACATAAATCCACAGGGTACTTTATCATGTTCGGGCAAGAGGCACGGCTGCCTGTGGACATCCGCATACAGGTATCTACCGATGAGGTACCGAACACTGCTCATTTCAAATATGTGCAATGACTTAAGGCCAGAGAATTCCAAAAGAAGGAGGAGATCAGTGAACAGCACCAGAGAGACAGGAAGAAGAGAAGCACATATAACAACCAAGGGAGGATAGATGAGGGTGAGGAAAGATCACTATTTATTTCACAATTTAGCAAGGCGAATAGCTAAATTAAGAAAATATTGTACAATCATTGGGGACTGTTAAATATGGACCCTGTGTTACGTAAATATACGGAAAAAAGTGGAATGAGCACAGCTGATAGAGAAGGGCTGGAGGCAAGTCTAATGAAAAATATTTAATTGGGCAAAATAGCCAAAAATTGAAAACTACAAACGAATCCTCTGACGTGTTTCTCGCCTCTAGGGTGCTTTATCAAAGAGTGATCATTGCTTGCTTACCAACACTATAAATAGTCTCCTCCCTGCTATGCAGGAGCACTAAAGAACGCCCCTAATCAGTCCCACACCTGACCGCAGAGCACTCCCCCACAGGTGCACAAGCAGAACATGATGCACCCGCATGCCTGAGGGAGACCTGTTACCTAGGAAAATCTAAAATGCAGAATCTACTTATATATTTACCCCTTAGCTGCCGGTACCAAACAGTATATATGCACAAATGGCTATAGAACCACCCCTTGCAAGGTCTCTTCTTATGTTCCCAATATCGCCAATAGAAACAGTAGTGTCACGTTAGTGCTGCCCGTAGACCAGACCCATCCATTTACTGAGGTGGGACGTATAGTAACACGCACCCGCAGCAGAGGAAGCGTGTCTGGAGTGTGGTAGTTTGCGTAGACAGACCAGGAGACTTAGTAAGGGTATCAGCGGTACCTGCCGGATCCGGAGTAGAGGGCTTGTAGTCTGTGCCGAAGCCGAGGGTCTAGGAAGAGAGAGGTCCGAAGGTCAAGCCGAGATCGAGGGACGAGAGAAGCAGCGCAGTGATGAGGAAGCCGGGGGTCGAGAGTGTGACGTTCAGGGGATTCCTTCCTCTCCATGTGTCCCCGGCACCGCGCTTCCCCCTGCCTCTGATCTCCCTTCCTTGTCTCCTCATTCTGTTCTCCCTTCCTCCTCCCGCATCCGTCCCTCTGCGGCGTCCCTTGATGCTCTCCCAGCGTCTGTGCGCATTCCCCGAAGGGCACGCGCATGTTCTCAAACACCCGATCCCCTCCGCAGTACTCCCTGCCCGCGGCCTCCCTCTGTCTCCCCTCCGGTCCCTTTACCTCCTGCAATCACTCCTCCGGTTCTCTCTCCTCTCTTGGCGGGTGCCCCTGCGGCGCGGCGCTCCGTGCGCCTCCTGACACAGCCTGTGTGCACGCACCCCAACCTTACAGAGAGCGCACGCACACGCTCCTCTTGTAAACTTCCCCAGACCTTTGGCTCCGCCCCTATGCTGTACAAGCCATCTCCCTCGCTGGTTTACCTGTCTCCTCCCTCTCCTTCTCACCTATCCCTGCTGCCTCTCACTTCACCCTTTACTCCTCCTCTCTCTCCCATTGGTGTTCCCTCCTTTACAACCCCTGTCTGTCCTCTAGCTCATCGCTCTGCATAGCTTCTTGTAACCTCTGTGTGTGCAGTCCTATGCTTGGCTCCCTGTGTCTTTCAGCGTTTGTTCCTGCTCCTGCTTACCCTGGATCTCCCTGGCTTGAACTCTGCTTTGCACTGGATTACCATGCTCTCTCCTGCCCTTGAACCATGCTTACGGATACGACTTGGCTGCCTACTGTTATCCTTAGACTCTGGCTTACGGACATCACTATCCTGCTCTCTACTGCCCTAGACTCCGGCAAACGGACATCACTATCCGTACTCTGAATCCTAAGGCGTTGCAAGTATACCTAACCCTTCTTTCTACAGGCCCGGCAACGCACTACCACACTCCGGGCACGCCCTCACTGCTGTGGGTGCGTGTTATAACCCTACCCACCTCAGTCCTGGGGACTGGCCAGGTCTGTGGGCATACAGGCGTTACATTATTCAGAGCCCAACAAATGCAGACCCACCTGAGGTGGGTCAAGGTGTTTTCTTGGAATATTTACAATTTGTGAGCAACCAGCTGACCACTGTTTCACAGCAATTTTCTAGGCTGTCTATCCAGGAAACTCCAGTGGCTCTGTCACACCCTGTCTCTGTGACTCATGGTAATGCTGGACCACGTTCCAACCGGTATGATGGGGACCCTCTCGCTTGCCGCGGATTCCTAAACCAATGCTAGGTGCAATTTGAAATGTCTCCTCTCAGTTTCCAACCGGCCGTTCTAATGTGGCTTACATTTACGCCTTACTCACCGGCGACGCCCTTGCTTGGGCTTCTCCCCTCTGGGAACATAAAACTGAATTAACCCAAGATTACCCTAAATTTAGGCGTGAATTCCAGCAAGTGTTTGACACTCCCGCACGCCGGGAGACGGACTCTTTTTCTCTATTTCATATCTCACAGGCTCGTAGATCTACTGCCAAGTACGCAATCGAATTCCGTACCCTCGCCGCGGAGACTCAATGGAATGATGAGGCACTTGCCGCCGCATACTGGCACGGTCTCTCTGACACCTTGAAGGATGATCTCGCAACTAACGCCCAGCCTTCCTCTCTGGAGGAACTGATTACTCTCAGCATACGAATGGACCAACGCACCCAGGAACGACGTCATGAGTGACACTGTTCCCGTTCTCTTTCTTCCCCGGTTGTCTCTCACAGGTCGTCCTCTTCGCCCTCCCTGGCATTGGACGCCCCAGAACCAATGCAAATCGGTAGCCAACAACCTCGGGCTGCGGAGAGAATCCGACGTCGTCAGAAGGGACTCTGTTTCTACTGTGGTTCTTCATCACATCGTCTCCAGAACTGTTCCCTGAAGCCGGGAAAACGGGAACACCCAGTAAAGGTAGAGGGGCTTCTACTGGGTACTATCTCTTCTTGCCCCTCTCTCCCTAAGGATCTCCCAAAGAAGTTCATGCTTCCTGTAACGCTGGTGGGCCCTGACCTCCTGTTAGAAGTTAAAGCCTTTATTGACTCTGGATCTGGCGGTAACTTCCTTGATCATACCTTCGCCTCTGAGAACCAAATTCCCCTGGTCAAGAGAAAAGCACCCATTGGCCTCAAGGCTATTGATAGTCGCCCGCTCCAGCCAGCCTTCATCATCTGGGAGTCCATTCCAATCACTTTGACCTTGGCCGACGGTCATAAGGAGATAATAGTTTTTGATATTTTCCATTCTCCCACCGTTCAGGTTATTGGACCGGCACCTTACCTATCCAGTGGCCTTCCTCTGCTGAGTCAGTCTCTACTTCTCCACCTGTTGCGGTGCTCGCCGGTTTGGATTCCGTTCCATCCAATCTGTCGATTCTTCCGACTGTGTATCATGAGTTCCTGGATGTGTTCAACAAATTACAGGCTGAAGTACTGCATCCCCATCGTCCTTACGATTGTCCTATTGATTTAATTCCAGGAACCATCCTCCCGAAGTCGAAATCTTACCCCTTGTCCGTTCCAGAAACTGTGGCTATGATGTCTTACATCCAAGAAAATTTGGAGAAAGGATTCATCCGCAATTCTACCTCCCCCGCTGGGGCAGGCTTCTTCTTCGTGAAGAAGGATGGATTGCCAAGACCCTGTATCGACTTTCGCATACTCAACAAAATCACGGTAATTTTTTTTTACCCCCTTCCCCTAATCTCTGAACTTTTCGATCGCCTCCAAGGAGTCTCTATCTTCTCCAAGCTCGATTTAAGAGGGGGCTATAATCTCATTCGCATAAGGGAGGGGGACGAGTGGAAAACCGCGTTTAATACGCGATCTGGACATTATGAGTATCTAGTGATGCCCTTTAGGTTATGCAATGCTCCTGCCGTTTTCCAAGAGTTCATGAACGACATCTTCCGGGATGTATTGGGAACATTTGTTATCGTATACTTGGATGACATTCTCATTTTTTCTAAAAACTTAGATGAACACATTCACCATACCAAGTTGGTGCTTTCTAGGCTCCGTGCTAACCGCCTATATGCCAATATGGAGAAGTGTTTGTTCCACCAGACGTCTACTGCCTTCCTAGGCTATATTATCTCTAACAAGGGTTTTTCTATGGACCCAGAGAAATTAAAGTCTGTTCTCGATTGGCCGCTGCCAAATTCTCTCAAGGCCGTGCAGCGTTTTCTCGGCTTTGCCAATTATTACAGGAAATTCATCCGTAATTTTTCTTCCATTGCTCTCCCCATCACCGCCTTGACCAAAAAAGGTGCCGATTCCACGTCTTGGCCCCCCGAAGCCATTGATGCCTCCGAGTTTCTCAAAAAAGCCTTCGTCTCTGCACCCATCCTACGTCATCCTGATACCTCTCTTCCCTTCACATTAGAAGTTGACGCCTCGGATGTGGGAGCCGGTGCAGTACTTAACCAGAGATCGTCTCCCCAAGAAAAACTCCATCCCTGTGGGTTTTTTTCTCGGAAATTTTCGTCTGCCGAGAGAAATTATGATGTTGGGAATCGTGAGTTATTGGCCAATAAATTGGCTCTTCAGGAGTGGAGGCATCTTCTAGAAGGCACCATGGAGCCTATTGCCATCCTCACCGATCACAAAAATTTACTGTATATCGAAGGGGCTCGACGATTAGGATCTCGTCAGGCCCGTTGGTCTCTTTTTTTTCCCGTTTCAACTATACCATTTCGTATATTCCGGGTACCAAAAATATCAAAAGCAGACGCTCTCTCTCGCCAGTTCGCCATGGAGAACGAATCCAATGAGTCCACGGAACCTATTCTTCCTGCCAAGTGCATAATCTCTGCCAATAATTTTGATGTGTTGGATGAAATCAACAAAGCCCAGGTTCACATTCCCAGCAGGTTCAGGGTACCAGAGGGACGCCTATATGCAGCTCCACGATTTCGCCACAAAATCTTACTTTGGGGACATTCTTCTAGATCGGCCGGTCATCCAGGCTTCAAGAGGACAGCGGATCTTATTAAATGGACCTTTTGGTGGCCTAAGATGAAAAGGGACATTTTTGATTTCACTAGTGCTTGTCCGGTATGTGCCCAGAGTAAATCTGCCCATCACAAACCTTCGGGTCTTCTCATGCCTCTTCCCATTTCGGAGCAACCTTGGAAACACATCTCTATTGTCAAACTTCCCAATTCTTGTTGTTGTAGACACATTTTCTAAACACTCACATTTTATTCCCCGCAAGGGTCCTCCTAATTCTGCAACTTTGGCTGATATTTTTTCTAACGAAATTTTCAGATTGCACGGTGTTCCTATTTCGATTGTTTCTGACAGAGGTTCTCAATTCACCTCTAAGTTCTGGCCTGCGTTTTCCCAGAGACTTGGGATTTCCCTTCTTTTTTCTTCTGGATATCACCCTCAGACCAATGGACAGATGGAAAGAATGAATCAGACCTTAGAGCAGTATCTCAGATGTTTCGTCTCCGAATCTCAAGACAACTGGGTGGATCTGTTACCGTGGGCTGAATTTGCTAACAACTCTCTTAAAAATGAATCTACGCAAGAGTCCCCTTTTTTCATTAATTTCGGTTTTCACCCTAGCACTCGTCCCCTCTCCTCCCCCCCCCCCTTCTGGCATTCCCGCAGCGGATTCTCATGTTTCTACCCTTAAGGATCCTCTTCCAAGAATTCTGAAGACCCTACAAACTGCCGTCTCAAGACAAAAAACAAAGGCAGATCGACGTCGTCAACCGGGCCCTTCGTTCAAACCCGGAGACAGAGTGTGGTTGTCC
The DNA here is from genome assembly GCF_040206685.1 of Ascaphus truei. Lineage (NCBI taxonomy): Eukaryota > Metazoa > Chordata > Amphibia > Anura > Ascaphidae > Ascaphus > Ascaphus truei. The sequence goes on along the minus strand of NC_134484.1, from coordinate 290,805,983 downwards.
TCAAAATATATAAGGCTCAAGACCCCGTCTCCAAAGTTGTCCCCGAGATTTTTGGGCCCCTTCAAGATATTAGAGAGGATCAATCCGGTCGCATACCGGTTGGCACTTCCTCCCATCATGAGGATTCCTTCTGTGTTCCATGTATCCCTACTCAAACTGTTTATCCAGAGCTCTCACTTCCCGGACCGTTCCCGAAAACCCAACCCGGTGACCACTCACGGACAGCAAGAATACGAAATTCACTCCCTAATTGACTCCCGTTGGTCCAGAAATAGCCTAGTTTCTCGTCCATTGGAAGGGGTATGGCCCAAAACAAAAAAGCGTTCATGGATTCCGTCACGTCACATCCATGCCCCCAAACTCCTCCGGCAATTCCATCAGAAATTTCCCCAGAAACCATGGCAGGATCGCCCGGAGAGCGATCCTCAAGGGGGGGATACTGTGACTGTTCAGGGGATTCCTTCCTATCCATGTGTCCCCAGCACTGCGCTTCCCCCTGCCTCTGATCTCCCTTCCTCCTCCCGCATCCGTCCCTCTGCGGCGTCCCCTGACGCTCTCCCAGCATCTGCGCGTGTTCCCCGCAGGGCGCGCGCATGTTCTCAAACACCCGGTCCCCTCCGCAGTACTCCCTGCTCGCGGCCTCCCTCTGCCTCCCCTCCGGTCCCTTTACCTCCTGCAATCACTCCTCCGGTCCTCTCTCCTCTCTCGGCGGGTGCCCCCGCGGCGCTCCGCGTGCCTCCTGACACAGCCTGTGCGCACGCACCCCAACCTTACAGAGGGCGCACGCACACGCTCCTCTTGTAAACTTCCCCAGACCTCTGGCTCCGCCCCCCATGCTGTACAAGCCATCTCCCTCGCTGGTTTACCTGTCTCCTTCTCTCCTTCTCACCTATCCCTGCTGCCTCTCACTTCACCCTTTACTCCTCCTCTCTCCCATTGGTGTTCCCTCCTTTATAACCCCTGTCTGTCCTCTAGCTCATCGCTCTGCATAGCTTCTTGTAACCTCTGTGTGTGCAGTCCTATGCTTGGCTCTCCTGTGTCTTTCAGCGTTTGTTCCTGCTCCTGCTTACCCCTGGATCTCCCTGGCTTGAACTCTGCTTTGTACTGGATTACCCTGCTCTCTTGCCCTTGAACCCTGCTTACGGATATGACTTTGCTGCCTTCTGTTATCCCTGGACTCTGGCTTACGGACATCACTATCCTGCTCTCTATTGCCCTAGACTCCGGCACACGGACATCACTATCCGAACTCTGAATCCTAAGGCGTTGCAAGTATACCTTAACCTTCTTTCTATAGGCCCGGCAACGCACTACCACACTCCGGGCACGCCCTCACTGCTGTGGGTGCGTTTTATAACCCTACCCACCTCAGTACTGGGGACTGGCCAGGTCTGCAGGCATACAGGCGTTACAGAGAGCCAGGAGAAGAGTCATAAGCCAAGCCGGGTCAAAACCTGAGAAGCACAATAACAAGCAAGATGATATCCACACCAGGTAAGCAGAAGCTATGCAGAGCAATGATTCCAGGGAAGGACTGGGGTAATAAAGTTGGGAGAGCCAATCAAAGAGGTAGGTGGAGTAAAGGTGTGCCGTGGAGCATAAGCTGATAGGTGCGCGCTGTGATCCTGAAGTGGCATCAGCTGGGAAGCAAGGGGGCGTGAGTACGGCTGGAGCGAGTGCTGGGAGCGTGACAGAGCTGCCTGTGCAGTGAATAAATTATAGCCAGGAGCGCGCGCAGTGTAAGACCGTCTCGCGCACGTCCCGGCCAACATGGCGGCCGCGTGTCAGCGTCGCCTGGCACGGAGCCTTGCTGCGGAGAGGATACCGCTGGGAGGAGGAAGGGAGAGCAGGAGCAGTCCCAGGCAGAGATAAGGAGGGGATGTGAGAACCCTGCATCCTTACAGTACCGCCCCCACCCCCCCCCCTTGAGGATCAGCCTCAGGATGATCTTTCCAAGGTTTCAGTGGGAACTTCTTGCGGAAACGATCTAGAAGAACCGGAGCTTGGATGTGTCCACGAGGAAGCCAAGTGCACTCTTCAGGACCATAGCCCTTCCAATGTACAAGAAACTGGACTTTCCCCCTGGAGAGGCGGGAGTCAACTATGGATTGGATCTCGATCTCCTCGTGTCCTTGGACCGATACAGGATTGGGTCTACAGAGCTTATCCAGAAAAAAAGTACTTTGCACAAATGGCTTCAACAAGGAGGTATGGAAAACATTAGGTATCCTCATGGCTGGAGGAAGCTGGAGGCGGAAAGCCACAGGGTTGATTTGCTCCAATACGGTGAAGGGGCCCAGGAATTTAGGATGTAATGTGGGGGTAGGAGTCTTCAGACGGATGTTTCTTGCTGATAGCCAGACTTTATCCCCGGGTTTATATTTGGGGGATGTTTGGCGATGTCGATCCGCCTGGAACTTAAACCTCTCTGCAGACTTCCGGAGAGCTAACTGGATCTTGGTCCAGGAGTCCTGAAGTACGGTGATCCGTTCGTCAGCAGCCGGACCGCCTGAGGAAGTAATGGAGCTGGGAAGACGGCTGGGATGAAATCCGTAATTTACGAAAAATTGGGATTCTTGAGTGGACTCGTTTTTCGAGGAATTGATGACGAATTCAGCCCAAGGTAGCAATTCAGACCAGTTATCCTGGGTCTTGGACACAAAACAGCGCAGGTACTGCTCCAATGTCTGGTTGACTCTCTCAGTCTGGCCATTCGTCTGTGGGTGATGGCATTTCTATGTCTTTTTCTTCAAGCTAAGACTCTTGGTAAAGGCTCGCCAGAACCTGGACACAAACTGGGAACCCCTGTCGGAAACAATAGAACTGGGAATACTGTGAATGCGAAAGATTTCTTTTGAAAAGATATCAGTCAGGGCAGGTGAGGAGGGCAGACCCTTGAGGGGGATGAAGTGTACCTGCTTGGAGAAGCAATCAACTACCACCAAGATGGTATTCATGCCCTTGGATCTGGGCAGTTCCACAATAAAGTCCATCGAGATGTGAAACCAGGGGCATTCAAGAACAGGTAAAGGCATCAGCAAACCAGAGGGTTTTTGTCGAAGGGCTTTACTTTGAGCACAAATGGGGCAAGCGCTGGTAAACTTCAGAATGGTCTTTGCCATATTAGGCCACCAAAAGGTGCGTTGAATAAGGTCAAGGGTCCTCTTGAAGCCAGGATGTCCTGCAGAACGGGAGGAATGGCCCATTCCAGATCTTGGGGTGAAAACTGGATGTAGCATAGAGCCTTCCCTCCGGTACCTTTGACCACTCGAAATGTGTTTCTGAGCCCGATGATATTGTCCAGAATGTCGAACGAGGCAGCTGAGATAAGTCTTCTGGGTAGAATGGTCTTGGGGACTTCTTCCGATTTTTCCTCCGGAGGAAAGTGTCTGAAAAGAGTGTCAGCTTTCATATTTGTTGTGCCAGGGATATAAGAAAGGGTGTATTTGAACCTAGAAGAATAGTGCCCAGCGGGCTTGGCGGGACTCCAGACGACGTGCAGACTCAATATATAAAAGTTTTTTGTGATCGGTAAGTATAGAAATGGGCTCTCTAGACCCCTCCAGCAGGTGCCTCCACTTCAGAAGCGCCATCTTGATGGCCAGTAACTCTCTGTTGCCCACGTCATAATTCTTCTCGGCTGAAGACATTTTTTTTGAGAAAAACCCCCAGGGGTGTAACTTACCTTGAGGAGAAGATCTCTGCGAGAATACCGCCCCTGCTCCACAATCCGCGGCATCAACCTCTAAGACGAAGGGTAGGCTGGTATCTGGATGGCGAAGAATGGGAGCCGAGACAAATGCTTTCTTTAAAGTCTCGAAGGCCGATACTGCCTTAGGAGACCAGGCCGAGGGATCGGAACCCTTTTTAGCAAGGGCTGGAATGGGAGCAATAATAGTCGAAAAACCTTGAATAAACTTCCAATAGTAGTTGGAGAAACCTAAGAAGCGTTGAATGGACTTGAGAGAGTTAGGTTGCGGCCAATCGAGGATGGCTTTAAGTTTCTCGGGGTCCATGAAGAATCCTTTATCTGAGATGATATATCCTAAGAAGGATGTGGAACTTTGATGTAAGAGACATTTTTCCATCCTGGCGTATAAATGATTGGTGCGGAGGCGGGAGAGAACGAGCCTGTTGTGTTGAATGTGGTCTTGAAGGTTCTTCTAAAAAATGAGGATGTCATCCAGGTATCCAATCACGAAACAGTTAAGTACATCTCGAAAAATTTCATTTATAAAACACAGCCGGGGCATTACAGATGCCGAAAGGCATCACAAGGTACTCATAATGACCACTGCGCATATTGAAAGCGGTCTTCCAGTCGTCACCCTCTCGAACATGGATCAGAATATATGCCCCTCGAACGTCCCGTTTCATGAAAAGCTTGGCTCCCTGAAGTCTGTCGAAAAGTTCAGAGATGAGGGGGAGAGGATACCGATTCTTGATCATGATCCGATTGAGGCCCCGGTAGTCAATGCAGGGTCTAAGTGTATTGTCCTTTTTAACGAAAAAGAACCTGGCCCCAGCGGGTGAGGAAGAATTGCATATAAATCCCTTCTCGAGGTTCTTGCGTATGTATTCGTCCATAGCTTCAGTCTCAAGGAGAGAGGATATGACTTCGATTTGGGGAGTACAGCGCCTGGAATTAAGTCGATCGGGCAGTCGTAAGGCCTGTGGGGTGGCAGTACTTCGGACTGTCTTGCTGAAGATGTCCAGGAAGTCGGAGTAAGGCTCCGGGAGGTTGGATCTCGAGGGAGGTGGCACCGTGACCCCTGCGTGAAGTGTAGGAGATGTAATGACCGGCGTATTCAACTCTTTCGACCTTGATCTCCATTGGATAGGCGTGCGTGACCTCCAGTCAATACAGGGGTTGTGTTGTTGCAGCCACGGTAGCCCTAGAGTCCCAGGGGAATGAATGATGTCCAAGGCAAGGGTATCAGTGTGACTGTCGAGAGAAGACAGGGTGAGGGGAACAGTTTCGAGGGAGATTAAGGCATGGTTCAGGTGTTGACCATCGATTCCCTCCAATCCGATGGGAAGTCTTTTCCTGGTGAGTGGAATGTTGTTAAGTTCTGTGAACTCCTGATCCACAAAGTTCCCTCCTGCTCCGGAATCAATGAAGGCGGAAGTGGAAGTACGGAAATTGTCCCCGAGAGTGAGACTGGAATCATAAGCTTCTTTGGAAGCCCTTCTTTGGGAAGGGGGCAAGGAGAGATAGCACCCAGGGAGAGCCCCTTTCTACTCACTGAGTGTGGTCATTTCCCGGACAGAGGGGACAATTCCTAATTAGGTGTTCCGGAGATCCGCAGTAGAAACAGAGCCCTCTGTTCCTGCGATGTTGCTTTATCGGGGAACGAGTCTGTGGGACCCCAAGTTGCATAGGTTCGGGTGGTTCCAGCGCTGGTAACTAGGATGGGAGCGGTCTAGGGACTGAAGGAGTCCTAGGAAAGGGGGAGACAAAAGGCACAAAGCATGGTCGTTGGCGTTCCAAGCGTCGTTCCTGGAGGCGTTGATCAACCCGAATGGCTTGAGAAATTAATTCCTCCAACACTTCTGGCCTGGGTTGAGCGGCAAGTTCATCCATCATGGAGTCCGTCAAGCCCTGCCAGAAGACTGTGATGAGTGCTTCGTGGTTCCAACATGTCTCTGCCACTAGGGTCCGAAATTCCTGGGCATATCTGGCAACAGACCGGCGTCCCTGTGATAAATGTAGAAGAGAGGAGGGAGCCGTGTCCTGGCGTGCAGGAGTGTCGAACACCTGTTGCAACTCTTGTCTGAAGCGGGAATAATCTTGGGTTATTTCATGACGTAACTCCCAGATAGGGGAAGCCCACACCAAAGCATTACCAGTCAAAAGGGAATATACATAAGCTACCTTCTTATGACCCGAGGAGAACTGAAGGGGCGCCATCTCAAACTGGATCTCGTACTGGTTAAGGAAACCACGGCAGGCCTGGGGATCTCCATCATAGGGCTTTGGCGCGGGAATCTTGGGCTCCGGAGCGGCACCACCCGCAGGTTCGGGCTGGAACGGAGGAGCACTCGGTGGTGGTTCCCTGAGAGAGAGAGTGGTTATTTGTCGGGCTAATTCAGTGATTTCATTAGACATGATTTGATTCTACAGGATCAGGGCCGAAAGGATTTGATCTAAGGTGGGCTGATCTGTGTCGGTCTGGTCTGCGTCAGTTGGGCTCTGCGTAAAGTCATGGTAGTGCTGCCCACAAACCAGACCCGTCCCTTTACTGAGGTGGGACGCACTCGCAGCAGAGGAAGCGTATCCGGAGTGTGGTAGTTTGCGTAGACAGGCCAGGAGACTTAGTAAGGGTATCAGCGGTACCTGCCGGATCCGGAGTAAAGGGCTCGCAGTCGGTGCCAAAGCCGAGGGAGAGAGGTCCGGGAGGTCGAAGGTCAAGCCGAGATCAAAGGACGAGAGAAGTAGCGCAGTGATGAGGAAGCCGGGGGTCGAGAGCCAGGAGAAGAGTCATAAGCCAAGCCAGGTCAAAACCTGAGAAGCACAATAACAAGCAAGATGATATCCACACCAGGTAAGCAGAAGCTATGCAGAGCAATGATTCCAGGGAAGGACTGGGGTAATAAAGGTGGGAGAGCCAATCAAAGAGGTAGGTGGAGTAAAGGTGTGCCGTGGAGCATAAGCTGATAGGTGCGCGCTGTGATCCTGAAGCGGCATCAGCTGGGAAGCAGGGGGGCGTGAGTACGGCTGGAGCGAGTACTGGGAGCGTGACAGAGCTGCCTGTGCAGTGAATAAATTATAGCCGGAAGCGCGCGTGGTGTAAGACCGTCCCGCGCACGTCCCGGCCAACATGGCGGCCGCGTGTGTCAGCGTCGGCTGGCATGGAGCCCGGCTGCAGGGAGGATACCGCTGGGAGGAGGAAGGGAGAGCAGGGGCAGTCTCAGGCAGAGGTAAGGAGGGGGTGTGAGAACTCTGCATCCTTACAAGTAGTTATTCAGAGAAACAATCTCAGTTACAATGACAAAAACCGCTATATGAATAACAATGTACCAATAACCTACAAGATCCTAATAAGTGAGCTAAACTGATACAGGAGCTTTGCAACAACAGAGAGTAAAATAAAAGCAATAACAAAACAATCAAAGGTACAGTAACTTATTGCCATTATATTATATAGAATAATAAATATACATAACTAATCAATATAAATACAAATTCAAAATGGATTATGAAAGGATTACATATCATTTAACACATATAAAACAAACAGAACATATGGCCCATAGTATATATGGCCCATCTGTATGTAATATCAACCTGTAATGGAGAACACTTATATTAAATAATGTATGGTAATCTTTCCTTACACTTGGTAATCCCTCCACGAGGTTCCTACCAAGTTTTTCCATAGTGACCGAAAATAACACATAACATAAAAAGATATTCTTTGGATTCTTTCCATGTTCTTCTAAAGAGAGATGTTAGAGCAGGTAGGTGGTGTTATCTATGTTCCTACTTAAATGGATATAAAATCTAACCATTTATCAATACTAATATAAACCCATGATCTAACCATATATCATTACTAATGTATATAAACCTATAACACAGGTAAAAAATGTTTCTAAAGACATATCCTGTATTTATTGTACCAGATCCAAATAATCTCGCACCCATAAACATAACAGATAATTCCATAAACACACTGTGCTCAAAACACACTGTGAGAACAATATTATAGGGAAATCTACTCTGTGTAAATCATCAGACACGGAGGAGTTTATACTCTAATATTGCAGAGTACTCCACCCTAACCAAATAGATAAGATTCATAAAGATATACATTACAATCTATAAGAAATGTGTCAACTTCCAATCTACATTAATGCCCGATAGGTGCAAGCTGTCTATACAAAAAATCCATGACATCTCCCGTTGATTGAGTAGGTTGAGCCTGTCCCCCCTCTACGGGGGGCCTGGACATGCTTAACCCCCGAGAAGGAGAAGCCGTGGATCCAGAGGAAAGATTTGTCGCATCCAGTGCCTAGGCATTTTATTAAATGCCCGATGGGGGGGATCCACGGCTTCTCCTTCTCAGGGGTTGACCATATGTGCTGGAGAAAGACATTTACAGAAAAGAAAATGCCAGAAACTCTTTGTTTCATTCCTGCCCTCTGATCAAGGGAATTCCAAGAGGACAGTTCCTGCGTAAACGCAGGAACTGTTCCTCAATGGAGGACTTTGTTCGCAGGGCGGAGGAGATGAAGGGGAGGTTCCTTTCAAGAGGATATACAGCCAAAGATCTTGAGCAGGCCTTTGATGCAGCTCTCTCTACGGATAGAGAGACACTGATAAACATGAATATGAGTCAATCCAGCCAAAAACATCCTGTGGAGAGCACTGATGCACCATACTTTGACACTAATTATAGTGAACAAGCAGGGGTAATTAAATCCATTATTCGGAAACACTGGGGTATATTAGCCCTAGATCCCCTGATCCATAAGATGGTGAGTTCAGGCCCACGTGTGGTATTCCGCAAGGCAGCAACTATATGAAATGCATTATCACCTAGCATGCTACATCCAAAAAAGTCAGGTGGTAATCTACTTTCTCTGTTTCCTAAACTATTAGGCTCATACAAGTGTGGACGATGCAAAATATGTCCCAACATGACCAAATCCACTCACTTTTCAAATAGAGATGAGACACGCTGGTTCAAAATTAAATCCTTTATCACATGTCAAACAGACTTTGTTGTATATGTTTTAATATGCAAATGCAGTAAACAATACGTAGGTCTCACTAGTAGAATTCTCAAGATACGTATTCTTGAACATTTGAGACTTATACGAAATAAAGACATGTTGCATCCGGTATCCATCCATTTCAGTACTTGTCCGTTGGGTTCAGTGGGATCATTACAGTGTATAGCATTAGAACATGTCCCTTTGCCCCCAAGGGGTGGTAATTGTGTCAAAATCTTACATCAGCGAGAAGCACACTGGATCTTCACGCTTAATACATTGCAACCCAATGGTCTAAATACTGAATGGGACCTGCATTGTTTTCTTTAATACATACGGATCTTGCTGTGTTATGCATATTAAGTTTTTAACTGTTTAACTACCGAGATTAGAATTTATTTTTCTATTATGTATATGTATTTTTTGCCTCTTTCTTGTTGGTTTCTCCCTTTCCTTTCCTCCCCCCCCCCCCCATTTTCCTTTCTCTTCCCTTCTCCCCTCCCCCCCCCTTTGTCTATCCTCTATCTACCATTAGGGCTAACTAATATATATTTAACCTAATCATTCTCTAGGGGTTATTAGTAAATGACACTGAGAAGTGACAGACACGGTTATATTTAGACTATGTCTTTAATAAGTGGTTTATGTCCTATAGGCTTTATCTTTTGAAATGTTGCATACAGTGTTTTATATATCCCTGATGATACATCACTTGGTCACTATTCAGTTGATAACAGGAGTAATACTATTATGTATGTTAATACTTACATGTATATTGGACATAAGAGATACATCTGTTTAGTAACAGTTATGTACTTGACCATACACATTAGTTTTGTACATCAGGGGTTAATAATTTAAAGTCCGTTTTCGCTGCCTTTTTTTACTTTAAATATACAGGCTCAGACCACATCTCCCCACTCCAAGACGAAGCGCTGATTCGAGCGTGAAACACGTTGAGGGGGAGACTGTGGTGTAGCCTGCTGTGTTCGTGTTCAAGATACCTCAATAAAGTTATTTTCAATACCCGGAAGTGCCCTGGAGTTTGTCACAGGCAGTGGCGCCGGATTTTCTACTTTCTCCCATACCACCAGACAAGAGCCTCGCAGAAGTTAGCGAGAAAGACACCCTCCAACTAGAGTGGCAAAGGATCAGTTAGGGGCACCCCATTATGAGCCTCAGCAGCCGGCTAGGAGCAAGCTGGCTTCAGTCATTAACATGTTTGTAGCGGTGCATAATCTTGTATAAAGTACTGCATTCGTTAAGTTATATAATATACAGCATTTTCATTATATAACTCCTCTGTGTTACGTTGTTCCAAGCGGGCACGTTTGAGTCTCCACCAGGGGAAGGATTTAGCCAGGTCCCCCTCTTACCTCCGGGCTGCGTGAGGGGGGCGGCTGTTGTGTTCTGCGGTGCGGCGAGTGGGCAAATAGTCGCCTGTGTTCCGGAGAAGGCGCCTCTTGGTACACCTCGCGCATGCGCAGGAGGCATTCAAGCAGCGACCATTACACCCAAGCTCCACAGGGGAACTACAAGACCCAGCAGCCTCACGGGCTGCCTACCACATGCACAGTAAGAGCCAATAGGGTGGCAGGTTTCTCAGGCTGGCAAGAGATACATTTGGCGGGCTCAGGGGGACCAAGGCAGTTGGGAGGAGCTGGATCAGGCAGGTACTGTCTGAGAGCCAGTGGCTCCGAGACTAGGCCTAGTATATCCCCCTTAGATAGGGACACTTCCTCATTTTACTATCTAGTGTCAGGGACACCGTGAAGACACCGTGCACTGAGCGCGGCCTGTGACCAGATTATCTTTGTTGCAAGACTCAGTGATATTTTCCACGCTGGAATTCACCCCACACGGAGGCGGATACCATCGCGGACGACGACAATGTTGGATCACACGGATCCCTTTGTTCATCGGCATTACCCGAGTTTTGGAGTCCCAGGCAGGTACCCAACTAAATGCACCAACACTTCAAGGGATAGCGGTATCTCCTACACTTCTGGGTGGGCCCTTACATTAGGGGTAACGGACATTAGGGTATTGGTGTCAAGCACCCTAGGTACTTTGGGGGCACTCAGGGGTGGTATCGGTTTGGGCCTAATTCTACTGTGTGGTACAGGGTACTGCTTCTTGCATGCTCAGAAAAGGTTGTGATTATATACCTGTGTGTGTTATTGGTATTGTTCCTGTACGGGAATGTTGCGATCCCTTGCAGGTGGAGGCGCTGCACAGAGACGAATCAGAATCACCCCAGGCTCCCAGTGGCGGAGGTTCATACCTCCTGGTTGCCAGACAGGTAATAGCAGCATTGGTAGTTCCTTCCCAAGTACAGGGGAACAAGGGCTACATATGCATCAGATAAAATAAAGTTTAAAAAAAAAAAAAATCACCCAGTTCTCATTCTTCCAGGTCAGGTGGTATGAACGAAAGCAGTGACAGACTATAGTGCAACTTCACAGACCAAGCTGATGGAGCTCATATTGTCCCCGTTCTGTCTTGCATTTCAGCAGTTGCACGTTCTGCATCACTACCAGCGGGGTGGAGGCTACTATTTCCTCAGGTCTTTGGCATCCTGTCTCTTATCTCAGGGTGCCTAATATTTTTTTTCCCTTTTAATCCCATGTAAGTAACTGAGAAAGATAGACTGGACTACCAAAGAGAAGCAACACCAAGGGAGTTATAAGTAAAACAATTATTTTGTTTTATTTCACTCACGTAATCACTTAATTTCTTTTCACTTGAAGCTGTACAGATGTTTAAGGTGATACTTGGGTACCACCCAGTTTGTTTGGCAGGGTAACATGTTTATGTAAAATAATTTTTCACACAACTGGAAGGGTGTACATTTTTGGTTTGAACTTTGTGAGATTGTGGAACAATGCAGATGTAGCAAGGAGGGAAAAAGCTAAGGCTGCGCTTATAGTGCCGGCGCGGCAAAACAAATGCACTGTTGCCGTCACGAGAGTGCACACGATGGTGACAAAGCGACGGAGCGACAGTGCTACCAAAAAATTTGGTAGTCACTGTTATTTGATTTTTTTGGCAACTGTCTCCCCTTGCGGCCAATCGGGAGCTTCTCCGTGCCTCTGCCCGCCCCTTTTATTACGGCCACCGACGTTACCCAAAACTAAAGTGCAACTCTAGCAATTGGCGACGTCATCGGTCGCGTCGCCGTCACCAGCACTATAAGCGCGGCTTAAGGCTGCGGTCCCAGTCACCACTGTGACACGCGCGCCCGGCGCGTGCACAGCGCTAACTGCGATCTTCAGGAAAGAGGGTGAAGTTGCGACGGGAGGGGGCGTGCTCTGGTATTTTCGGGGGTGTGGCCATGACTTCACGCGGCTGGTTCGCCCTCATTGGCTGAACCGCCGGCAGGGGCGTGGCCACAGTTCCGTCGCAAGTTCCACACAATTTTTTCGAGTGTGTGGAATCTTGCAGTACAGCGCGACTGCTGAATGTGCGCCGACACATGTACTCGGCCCTGAGTGACTGGGGGGCACCACGGTGCTTGTTCGCAGAGTGCACGCCGAGACGTGCGCTGTGGCAGTCATTGGGAGCGCAGCCTAAGATGGGTGCCCTAACATTTTAGGTTAAACTTCAAATGTTTATATTTCCACAATATAGTAAGACTGCAGTAAGTATGTAAAACCGATTTAATACAGATTGAATTTAAAACATGCTTTTTTTTCTACCATGTACTTCTAGAACTGTTAAATTGTTGATGACTTCCCACAGTTACCATGGAAGTGGCATCCTATGTAGCAGCAAAGACATCTGTTAGACAATTCCACAACATGAATGTGCTGCTTTGCTTAAAAAAATACTGGAAGCAGAGGTCCTAACCACTCATGTTCCCGCTAGTAGAACAAAAACATGTGAAGAAGGCAGGAACTTTTATAGATGAATGGATCCTGATTTGTTGAAAGTTTGACTCATCCAAAGCTTGGATGGTTTTCATTCCTTATTGGTTCTTCTAGTATAGGAGGGACATACAGAAAAAATAAACGTTAGATACAGCATCTTGCATAGACTAAATACTAATAATTTCCCAACAAGTTAAAGAGTAAGAACAGACAACATAACACATTAACCCTTGTGTTTGCTTTTATTTTAATTTCTACCTTCTGGATTTGCTGTGATACAGAAGCAAATACAGTACAGGGTTGATGTTGGTCATTTTGTACTTTGTAAGTGACATGTACGTACCATCATTTGAAAGATGTCACTATCCATCTTAAAAACAAAACTTGAAGCATAAATTACAAAATAACTGCAAAATATTTATTGCACATCAGAAACACATACAGCCCAAAACATAAGATACAGATTAGATCAATCTTTCCACTAAAATGTGTATTCAATTTGATCCGGGCTATTGCTCAATTGTTGGTCCTTATTAAAGTCAATTACTGAAATTAGTGGTAATAGTTTAATTGTTCTCCTGGTCAATAATTTATCTTCACCGCAAGTTTAATCACATGTAGAACTCAGGTATTTTTTCAGTATTTTCATTTTAAATATAAATAATTCCTTGGAGAAATGAAATGGTTAAATCAATTTCACTGATTTTATAGAATTGTGTTGTATTCAATGCAGAAAATGTGTGTAATTAAAGGTATAGGGGAAAAATGTATAAAAAAGTTTATAACATGCAGGTCTGAGAAAAGGTAGATAAACAATGATTAAGCGGCTGGTTTCTTCAGAAAAAAAGAATGAATTACATGTACAAAAACAAAAAGGAGGACCTGTGATGAAGTACATTTTTGCTTGTCTGTAAGTGCACTTAAGTTCATTTACACACTTGCAAATACCACAAGCTTCAGTAATGTATTCATTATTGAAGCTTGTGGCATTTGCAAGTGTAGAAATTATACAACAACACACACCTGTGTGCAGATCCACCCCAGAATCAAGATAACACTGTATAATTGAAGAGAAATGCAATTATATTTATGCAATTATATATGGGTAAATCAGTGACATCATAAAGCCACAATCAAGACTGCTGGACCCCCCCCCCCCCCCCCCCATCCCACACGAGTTACACGCTTTCCTCTTTTTTTCTCTTTAAAACACTATTTTATCCAAGGGTCCTTATGAGTGGACCTGTACTATTTTCGGCTCCTAGGGCAGTTTTAGGTGCCGGCACCACACATGTCCAGTTTTAGGTGCCGATATTCCCATCTCAGGAAGTAAAAATTGACAAATTTTGAGGCAATATTAAGCCACAATGGGTGACGTTGCAGCTTGCTACTGGATTATCAGGAGTATCATCTCTAAGAAAATAGGAAGTGTATCTAAATGTAAGTATCTGAGGAACAAGGGGTTCCCGTAGATGAAAATAAGATGAATTCTGTTTAAAAAAACAATTGTTTTGGCCAGGATTGCGGCTTTAAATTTGGATGAATGTGTATGGTTATTCATATATTGCCAAAAGATGTTTTCTATGAGCTATTGCTGTCCTACCAATTTGTAAGTGAGTTTAAAGCAGCAACTCACTGTCCACCTTTTTTTTTTTTTTAATTTTTCAGTAACTGAACAGGGGGTCCAAGAGCTGAAGCCCAAGCTTCATTGTCACCTCCGTTCCTGAATCAATTTGAACTACTTTGACAAGTAATCTTGTCTGGCTCATGCCGTTGTGGCTTTTTATTGTCTACCACCGTGGTCATACGGTATTTTCTACCAGACAACTCCCACTTCCACTTCCACCTCCTCCTCTCTCTCTCTCTCCCCCCCCCCCCCCCCCACCCCACATATTTCATAACTTAAAACTGCACAGTGGAGATAATCACTTTAAAACACTTTTTTTTTTGCCTGATTTGGGGGCTTCTCTGAACGGATATGTGGTTGTACCTGTACACAACTGCCAAAAGCACACAATTCAGGCAATAGAAAAAAAAGACCCTGCAGGTAATTAAATGGATCATACTGTACTTTTCTAATCAGAGGCTTTCTATTTCTTGCTTTTCTGGCTATTTCGGTATAAAGTTATAATCTAAAGAGGACATATAGGTTGCTTAAAGAAAAGCTGACCTTTGACAATATTTCCAATGAGACCAAAATTATACAAGGGTTTTTTTCTATAGTAAATACATTTGGGATTACAGAACTGTACTATAATGTTAAATATTGTAATCATTAGACCTCAATTCTTGTTTGTACTAACTGCACACAGCATAAACTACACTTTTCCTGCTAAAATGAAGGATCGTCCTCAGAAAATTGAAAGTGTATACGCATACTCAAATAATCATAACTAAAAGACATATGCTGAAGATCAAATGTTATGTTGCATACACACACTAGTGAACAATTACATAGCAGAGACTTATCACAAGCCAACAGCTCTTAGAAGAAATAGAATAAGAAAAGATGATGCACACAGACACAAACACACCGTTAAGAAATTTAAACAAATATTCAGTCATCTGGTTTCACCTCAACAAAATAATGAGATTGTTAATTGCACTGTTCCAGTTAGTACAATTTAGTTTGTACAATTTGTAGCAAGCATGAAATTACGCTCCTCTGCCCTGAAGAACCAGATAGCTATTTGATAAAATATTGTCCACAGAGTCTATGTAAGCAATGTCCCTATCCACAAAACAATTGAATGCATGCAATATGTGCTACTGTACTATTGAGGCTGAGGGCCTTTATCAGGAAGAGTTACTCCAGTCTATTATGATATTAAAGGTTGGTGTAGTTCTGACAACCAAATAAAGTTCTGGATGTCCCCCATTTTTGTTTGTTTTAGCCTAGACCGATTGACAAGGATGGCCAACTAAATGAAGAACCTGTACTCATCAGTGCAAAATACATTACCAGATCACAAAAGAAGCACTGTAGAACAAAGGAAGAAAAACAAAGACAGTTTATACATCCTTTAAAGATGATGCATTGTGAAAAAAGAAAATAATAAAATAGCACTTGCACACTAAATGAACTTAATATTTCAAATTATAAGCGAAACCAGCTTTGAAGTCCCAGAAAACATCTTAAGTGGTTAAGTTAATCGGGGACTGAGGTTAATAAAGAATGGCAAGAATGGTCAGAGGCACAGAATGTACATAGCAAGAGATCACCTGGAAAGACAGTTTAATTAGTGTAGCCAAGAAGAAAAGATCAGAAGAGACGTTGAATCTCCAGCCTGCATAAAAAAAGGCTGCGATTTCAATTCTTTTAAGCTACAATGCTTAAACTGAGAATAACCTTAATCCTAAAATTGTAGAATAACCCTAGAACATGAGCCTGGTGCTCATAGAATTGTGAACAAGATAAATCAATTTCTGAGGGTTTGCAACATTACCCATCAGACAAGAATATGCTGGAGTTTTTATTGCCATTGAGCATCGCTGTACCATTCCAGGTATCCACATTTCCTTCCACCCACACAACACTAACATTAAAAAATGCCCCCATACTGTACGTCCTTTACCAATTCTGCCATTACAAATTTGTCAGATGAGTGCCCTCAAAGCCCATATAGCGCATTCTGTTAACCAACTAGCATATCTACATAAGTGACTGCCCTATTTTTCTGCACTGCATCACAATCATTTTCAAATGATGATTCAACACCGGAGCAATGGGCACTTTTGATGTGAAATAGTTGGATATCAGTAACAACTCAAAGCCTTTGGTGAAGTCTTCAAAAATAAATAATTTGCTAGTTTTACCAATTACATTTCTAAGCATTCAACTTGGCTTCACACTAAGCAGTAAATTAGTCAAAATGCATAATCTTTAAACGTGTGTATTTCTGATGCTTAATTTTCTTAAGAAGCAAATAAAACCAACAAACAATAATGAAAAAAAATGTGCTTGGTATTATGGCAGTAAGCCAATAGCTTACACAAAAAAATGGTCTAAAATAATTTACATTCATTTCTCATTGCACTATATTGAGCCGGTTTAGAGCTGTATGGTTCTTAACAAAACAAAAAAACAATTATCTACTGGCCGTAGTGCGTCTCAGTTCATGCGATTGGTGAATGACCCTGGTTGGTGCCCTGTCTTCCATGCCTGTGGGATGGCTTCACTTATGGCAGTGATCTAAAGGAAGGTAACCTGTAGTACAGATGGTTAGAAAGGTCATCTTGTGTTTTCAATATGAAACAATTATTTTTTTTTCAACTGTGAAGTCAGATCCTCATTTCTGAAGATGGTTGTTCATCGCATCACGGTTACAAAAAGGTGATTTTTCTCAACTGCTTATAAGCAGGGTCGTTTACTTCATAATTATGTGGAAACCTTCTCCACTGTCAGCTATGGAAAAAGAAAGTGACAGTTAAAGATCTGTTATATTTAAAGACATATACTAATCTTTTAATTATGAGGAAATATTAAATGAAGTGTGATTAAAGATGCATTGCTTTTATTGGACTATGGAGGGGAAGGATTTTAATCCCCCAAATAATGAACATGGGACACTGGACTGGAGAAGTGTATGGACATACTTTGCAGACCTATATAAAAAACTATTCACAAAACAAATATTAAAATTAGCCTTAACCTACAGAATGCTTGTAATGCTGATTGCATATTGTTCCCACCAAACATCAAGAGAATAACCTGTTGATTAGCGGAATTAAAGTGAGAGATCCCCCTGGGCCCACGTATATGAAGCTGAACCACATACATTAAAGCCCCAGGGACCACCGCTTCCCAAGATACTTACCAGGGATGGAGCTGCCAGTTGTTCACGCAGGTTTAAATCCCCCACGTCGCACCAGATAACGTTGCGGCTCCCTACTGGCCAGCGTGACGAGGGGGATTTAAACCTCCATTTTGTTTAGCCTGGAGGGGACAGTAACCAGGGGCACCTTCAGAGGTAGGGATCTAGGAAAGCAGGGCGTCACCAAAGCAGAAAGTAATGCGGATCAGCTTCAGACTTCCCCTGCTTCCTATACACAAAAGGAAAAAAGGGGCAAAAAAAACATCCCATGGTGGCCATGTTGTGTGCATCACTAAAACTACTGGGCATGCTCACCACCAGTTCAACAGCTACACCGCAATGTTTTCTCAATACTGTACTAGTTTCCTTCAAATGTTAGGTTGTCTAGAAGTCCCACATAGCAACTCACAGTGTAAGTATTCAGTAATAGAATACCCATACAACTATATTTATTATTTTGTTTCATCATTTAAAGCAGTATATTTTACCCATGCCGTTGTGGCTTCCTATTGAACAGCCATTTAAAATCCAGCATAAAACCAGGAAGTAACATTGGTAACTTCACCAGTAAATATGTCGATAAATGGGTGGGAGGGGGAGAGTTGAGAGCTGAAAATAAAGTGGTTTAGGCACTGTGGACCTCCTGGTAGAGCATCTTGAAGAAAAACAAAAAAAAGTGGTGGGGGGGTAGGGGGAAAGCAGAGTTGGAGGTCAAAAAAACAGGATTGCTGCTGCTTTAAAGGTGTGTTTTTACCCTCTTTTGTGTGTATTGTATAGGAAACAGGGGTCTATGGGGCTTAGCTACAAATTTCAGCTTCGGGGACCCCGTGCTTCCTGAGGTACTCCTCTCTGATTTGCAACAAAACAGAGATTTAAAGCTCCCACGTATCACATGCCAATAGGAACCAATTGCGGCTTTCTATTGGCCCACTGATGTGTGGGCTTTAAACCTGGATAAAGAACTGGCAGCACATTCACATGTATACATCTCAGAGTTGGAATTAACGCATTTCAGCTCCGGAGATCCCATGCTTCCTATACAAGCAAAAAAAATAAATAAATCTGTAATTGGAATGCTTTAGTAGCTTTTCAAATTTAGCCTCAAAAGATTAACTGTTAACATAAACAATAAATATACCACAATACACAAAAATACCTCTTATTGGAGGTTCATACCACATTTATTAAGCAATACCAAAGTTATTTGGGCTGAGTTGAACAAATGCTTGTACAACTTATGACACATGCTAACAGGATAAGAAATCACTCCAGAGTTTAGCTACAAACAAGCACTATTAAATATGTGCTTTGCACTGCAAGGACAGCAGAGAAATTATATATGGTTGTCTTCTAAAAGCAAAACGTAAAAAAACACAAAGTGTAATTAAAATGAATAACTGACAGCTTAAAGGCAGACTATACCTTTTAATGTTGCAATTAAGAAACAGCTCTCATCCTGAAAGTTCTGAACCATCTAGAGAAAATAAAAATGGTAAAATATCACTGTAATTGTGCTGCGTATACAATTACATAGTAGGTGAGGATGAAGAGACATATGCCCATACAGTTTAACTTATGTTTACATTTAGATGACAGATACTCAGCCTATATTTGTATTTACAGTATATTGATCAAGAGGAAGGCAAACAAAATACCCCAGTGAAACACAATCCATCATCTCATACGGAGGGTAAATAATTTCCTTCATGACTCCAGTAATGGCAATCAGATTTCTCCCTGGATCAACATCCTTCTTAGGTTTACTTATTTGGTTTATCCATGTATACCTTTCCTTTCTAAAAATATGTTTTCTTTAAGATATCTACTGTAACTGCCTTTATTAATGCAAACAAACCTAATTTAGCTAGCCTCTCATAAGTCAGACCTGCAATCCCTTTTATTAATTTGGTAGCTCATCTCTGCACTTTTCCTAGTTCCATGTATTTTGATGGAGCGGTGTCCAAAACAGTACTCCATTTTCAAGGTGTGGTCTCAGGAAGGATTTATAGAGTGGCAAAATAATGCTTTCTTTCTTCCTTCCATCCGTACCGGTTTAATGCAAAATAATAAATTATTTGCCTTGGCAGCTACTGTTTCACATTGTATGTATTTATATCTTTATATTGTGCCATCCATGTACAAAGCGCTTTACAGCAGTAATACACGTGACAATAGGAATAAGCACTTCATACATACAAGTAGACATTAGGAAAAGGAATCCCTGTCATGAAGAGCTTATAATCCAAGTGGTAAGTAGGTAGAGAAGTAAAATGCACAGAGCACCAGGGGTCAATAATGAAAAGCAACAATATACATGGATGTAAGGCAATACAGGTAGTCTTCGCTATCTAACGTTTCACTTTACAACGAATGGCATATTCAACGCAACCGTATGAACCGTTGTTCGACGCTAGAATGCGTTATCCAAAGCTCACCGCCACTGATTAACATGGGACTCACTTTACAACAGTTTCACTATCCAAAGCTACTCCCAGAACGGATTCCGTTGGATAACCGAGGACTGCCTGTAGTATGCATTGAATCAGGAAGTCCAAATCGACCTAAAACCACGGTCTAACAGCCATGCAATAGATAAAGCTCAAATGAAATATAAAATATGACAAAAATGTAATAAATATATAAAATTATAATTATATTGATAGACAAATATAACAACAACAAATGTACATACTTAACTATCATTATAGTATATATCACCTGTAGCTTTTGTGTAATATACAGGCATACCCCGGTTTACGGACACTCACTTTAAGTACACTCGCGAGCAAGTACATATCGCCCAATAGGCAAATGGCAGCTTGCTCATGTGCCTGGCATCACGTCCTGAACAGCAATACCGGCTCCCTACCTGTACCGAAGCTGTGCACAAGCGGGGAGACTATAGAGCCTGTTACAAATGCGTTATTTACATCAATTATGCACGTATATAACGATTGCAGTACAGTACATGCATCGATAAGTGGGAAAAGGTAGTCCTTCACTTTAAGTACATTTTCGCTTTACATACATGCTCCGGTCCCATTGCGTACGTTAATGCGGGGTATGCCTGTATTATATATTTCTCTCTATCCTTGTAATTAAGGGTAGATAGGCATTCCAGTATTTTCACATTCAGATCTCTTGTTTTTCTCTTTAACACAGTAAGTAATGTTAACCAAAATATGTTATTTTATTTTTGGAACATGTCACATTAATATACAAGAGATACATTTGTATATAACTACCCACATATCTCAATTTAAAGCTGCAGTTCAGTCTTTTTTATTTATTTTTTTACTTCAATAGTTTCATGTGGGCAATCTCTAATTACCTAAAGAACTGCATAGCTGCCGGTCAATTCGTTCTCCGTCTATTGAACGGCAAAGTTTGGCGACATCTTTAAATATGGGGAATGTAAATCGTTGCTATAGGAACAAGCATGCTTGTTAAAATAGAATACAAGAAAATTGGTCTTTCAAAGTTGTTGTTTTTAAAACAGAAAATGCTAAAAGTATTTTTTCTTACTACAGAACTGATTTATTTAAAAAAACCACACATGCAGGATATTGCCTGAACTGCAGCTTTAATTACGTGTTGGTTCACTCAAATAGTTACAACTGTCTGCGCTATATTCCCATTCATTAATGGGTCTGCAACACACACACACACTTCACTTTAATGATTGCAGTTTAATGAAAACTGCACATTGTTGCCACTGTGTACTGTATCACATTACAGGCATATAAAATAGCAATTTTTCATTGTCTCATAGGGGATTTAAATTGCGTGCGAACAGTCGCCAACGTGACTCCCTGACGAAGCACGCAGTTGCGAAATGCGTAAAGGTCATGTGAGGCTGTTCAGCACGCCCACCCGTTGGCTGGTGCTAGACTACCGTGAAGTTCGGGCAGACGGGAGATCAGCGGTGTGGTTGTGCAGTCCGGACTGTGTCATCAGCGCACTCCACGGCAGCTCTGCTCAGCCATACAGTCAGTTTCTATGCACCCCCCTTTGTGGTTTTGTTTTATGATTGATTACTTCTCAGTTGTTTGCTTTCACTCACTGTAGTTCTCATTTATTATTACTTGTTCTGTTGTGCCAGTGGCATCTGCCATCTGTCACATTATGTGCATTTGTTATTGAGTTATATTTGTCTATCAATATAATTATCATTTTATATATTTATACATTTGTCAAATGTTATATTGTTGTCTCATTTGCGCTTTATCTATTGCATGGTTATTAGACCGTTGGTTTTAGGTCCATTTGGAATTCCTGATTCAATGCATAATCTTGCCTTACATCCATGCATATTGTTGCTTTTCATTATTGACACCTGGTGCGCTGTGTTGCATTTTTCTTCTTTTCGTTGCTTGGTGAGATCGCCCTTGGGTGATCTTTGGGAGTTTCTCCACTTATCCAGCTGCAAGTGGCTAACACCATATGATTCGTATCACATGACGGCATGAGCGCGGCTTCCCTGTTTTTTTTGTAAGTAGGGAGAACTTACAGAGACAGTAGGAGGGTGTTATGGTAAGTGCACCTGGAAGGGGACAAGGTCAGTGCATATGAGGTGTATAGTATAAGCCAAAACAGCTACACAAATGATTAATTCAAGAGGTGTATTTTAAGATGGGCCTTAAAGGGGTAGAGAAAAGGTGCTAGTCGAATTTTGTGAGCAGGGGCATTCCAGAGGTGTTTGGCCGTGAGAAAGGGTTTAGGCGGGGGAGGGATTTAGATACAAAAGGGGTAGACAGAAGACATCCATGAACAGAGCTCAAGAGTCTGACAGCTGTATAGCGAGAAATTAGGGCTGGGATGTAAGGAAGGGCATAGGAATGTATAGCCTTAAAAGAGAGAAGAATTTTGTAAATCCGGGATTTAATATGAAGCCAGCAGACGGATTTCAGCAAGAGAGACGCAGAGACAAATTTAGGGAAGCGTAAAGTGATTCGAGCAGCAGCGTTTAGGATACATTTTAAGGGAGACACGTGAGAGGCAGGAAGGCAGGACAGTAGAAGGTTACAATAGTTGAGACGGGAGTGAATGAGGGCCTGTGTTAAGTTTTAATAGTAGAGGAAAAAGCTACAGTTTTTAGCTACATGTGAGGAAGGAGGCAAATGTGACCCCTAGACAGCGTGCTTGTGTTACTGTTTGTATGATCGTGCTGCCAACAGTAAAGGAGAAGGGGCAGTAGGGCCAGGCTTGGTAGGAAGTATTAGCTCAGTCTTTGACATGTTAAATTTAAGTTGACCAAGGACCATCCAGGATGATATGGCGGAGAGTGTTCAGGGGTTGAAAGGTACATTTGTGTGTCATCAGCATAGAGGTGATATTTGAACCCAAGAGATGTGATAAGGTTACCTAGAGCAGCGGTGCGCAAACTGGGGGTCGCGAGACTGCCTGCGTGGGCGCACGCAGTTTACAGAGGCCCTGCGCGCTTCCTGAAGGCACTTAAATGCCGGGGGAGATGCAGGGCCTCTGTAAACCTTTACTTACCATGGCTCCACACACGTCGCCATGGCAACGTGGCATCATGTGACGTCACATTGCTATGGCAACGTGACGTCATGACACCAGAGCTGAGGTAAGTGGGGGTGAGGGGGCTGGGGGGTGAGGGGACGCGGGGGTGAGGTGACCGCCGGCAGGGGGGGTCGCAAGGAAAAAAGTTTGTGCCCCCCTGACCTAGAGTGTGTGTATAAAGAGAAAAGGGAAGCTTTCCAAGGACAGACCCCTGGTGTACGCCCACAGAAAGATCGACGGAGGAGGAAATGCAAGCAAATGAGACCCTGAAGGTACAACAGGACAGGAAAGAGGAAATCCAGGATAGAGCTCTGTTACGGATACCAAGAGTATACCAAGAGTATGGAGAAACTGAAGAAGAGGGTGGTCCACAGTATCAAAGGCTGCAGGGGTGTTGAGTAATATAAACAGGATGGAGTGACCTTTGGCAGCATGGAGGTCATTAGTTAGTTTGGTGAGGGCTGTTTCGGTGGCGTGA
The DNA here is from genome assembly GCF_040206685.1 of Ascaphus truei. Lineage (NCBI taxonomy): Eukaryota > Metazoa > Chordata > Amphibia > Anura > Ascaphidae > Ascaphus > Ascaphus truei. The sequence goes on along the minus strand of NC_134484.1, from coordinate 290,782,581 downwards.
GCAGTGCGGAAGCCAGATTGTAGAGGATCTAGGAGAGAATCGGAGGTAAAAAAATGGAGCAACTGAGAGAACAGGAGACGCTGAAGGACTTTGAGGCAAGAGGGAGACAGGGCTATAGACAGGTAGGGTTTAGCTTGCTGTTTGAGTGAAGGTATAACTGTTGCATTCTTGAAGAGGTGAGAAACATACCAGAGCAGAGAAAAGACTTGAAAATGTGTGAGTGTAGGGATTAGAGTGGGAACGAGAGGTTTGAGGGAATGGGGCCATAGGGCAAGTGGTATAGGGAGGAGATCAGCAGCAACATTTCCTCTTCTGAGGACACAGTCAAGCTAGGCAGGAGGAGAGTAAGGAAGATGAGGTTTAGAATGTGAGAAAGATACAGAGGGGATGCATTCATGAACGAAATTCATCTTTGTCTTGAAATAGTCAGCAAAGTCCTGAGGTTAAATGGAGGAAGAAAAACAGGTAACAGACAGTGGTCTGACTAGAGCAGGCCTGCACAACTCGTAAAGTGGGAAGGGCCGAACTGCTCCAAGGAAAAAAATATTTGGGCCGCACGGGTAAAAATCATCATCATCTCTCCTCCAGCACCTATCATCATCATCCTCATATCTCCCCCAGAACCCCTGACTATCAACCTTTGCGATACTCCCCATCTATCTCTCATACCCCCATTTCTCCCCCTCACCCACATAATACTCCCCCTCCACATCAAACACACAATAACCCCCTGCACACCACACACATCCTACCCCCCTGCACCTCACATCATTCCCCCCCCCCCTGCACCTCACATCACACTCTCCCCTGCACCTCACATCACTCTCCCCCCCTGCACCTCACATCACTCTCCCCCCTGCACCTCACATCACTCTCCCGCCCCCCTGCACCTATCACTCTCCCCCCCCCGCAGCTCACATTACTCTCCCCCCCCCTGCAGCTCACACCACTCTCCCCCCCCTGCAGCTCACACCACTCTTCCCCCTCACAAGGAAAACAGAGTCGGCCCCCCAGCCCATATCAGCAGCCCCCCAGCTCAATTCAGCAGCCCCCCACAGCCCATATCAGAAGCCCCCCAGCCCATTACAGCAGCCCCCAGCCCATTCCATTTCAGCAGCCCCACCCCCAGCCCATTCCATTTCAGCAGCTCCCCCCCAGCCCATTCCATTTCAGCAGCCCCCCCCCAGCCCATTCCATTTCAGCATCCCCCCCCCAGCCCATTCCATTTCAGCAGCCCCCCCATGTCAGCAGCCCCCCCAGCCCATTCCATTTCAGCAGCCCCCCCCCAGCCCATTCCATTTCAGCAGCCCCCCCCCAGCCCATTCCATTTCAGCAGCCCCCCCCCAGCCCATTCCATTTCAGCAGACCCCCAGCCCATTCCATTTCAGCAGCCCCCCCATGTCAGCAGCCCCCCCAGCCCATTTCATGTCAGCAGCCCCTCACCCCCCTCCCATGTCAGCAGCCCCCCACCCCCCTCCCATGTCAGCAGGCTCCTCCCCCACCCCCCACCTGGTGATGGTGGCGGCAGGGAAGGGTGAGGGACGCACGCTGTAGCAGCAGACCCGGAAGTTCCGGGTCGCGCTATACTGCTAGAGCACGTCCCCGTGCTGGAGCAGGCTGAGGAGGGAGGTTAGGGGAGAGCGAGCACAGACACTACTGGAGCGCGTCCTTCTTTCCCTACCAGCGAAGGGGGCTGAAAGAGGGGTTAAAGGGGGTCCGTCGCGGGCCGGGGCCGTATGTTGTGCAGGCCTGGACTAGAGAGTCAGATAGTGATGAGGCGGTGTGGGTTATACTTGTGAGTGTTGATTAATGATGACTTTTTAAAAAATTAGCTTGGAAGAGGGCAGAGTTGAAACAGGACAGTATTCATTTGTAGCGAAGGAAGTCTGCAATAGAGTATGAGATTTCTCCCAGAGGCATTCAGAGGAGCGAGTGCACGAGCGGGGCAGTTTAGCCATAGTCTGGGTTTAAAAGGGCGAGATAGGCAGAGAAAAAGAGGGGCATGAAGATCAAGAGAGGAGAATAGTGCAGGGTTCTAGTTTGTGACCATGTTGTCAGAGTCTGTAACGGAGCAGAAAGTGGAGTCAAGAGCCGGTAGATTAATGGAATATAGGTCTCTGCAGAAATGAGAGGTAGATGGAGGTGAAGAATAGAACAGAGAGTAAACTAGACAAAATGATCTGAGACAGGAAAGGGGGGAATGGAGAAACTGGATGTGAAAACCAGGTCGTGGCCATCCTTGTGGGTGCTGGCTGCAGTCCATCAATGAAGACCAAAAGAAGAGGTTAGAGAGAAAGCCCAAGGGAGAGAGGGATCTCCACTACTCCAGTGCTCATTACATCATGATCTAATTTTGCTTCCTTTTCCATTTGCAAAAGTAGTTTGGCTTCCTCAATCTTAGAGATATTTTGTGGTTTATAGGATATCCTTACAAACATTTGTTTTCTACTTTTACCTCTGCTACATATTTCTATCCACAATCTACATTGTTGTCAACCCCTTCATATACATCATTCTCTGTAGGTTTTTAAATCTGGTTTTACATATGGACATACTCCACCACCTCTTCTGTTTGCTTGATCCCTCCGAAAAAAGAAATAACCCTCTAAATTAACAGCCCAGTCATGAGTTCCACCATGTTGCAGTAATGTCCATCATATTGCTCCTTTCTGGCTATAATTTCTAGTTCCCCCATTTTAACTGTCAGCCTTCTTGGATTAGCAAGCATGCACTTAGGGCAATCCAAGCAATGCGTTTTTATTTTTGTATTCATTTTTTTTTTTTTTTTTTTCAATCTGATTGAAGCAGGGGATCTCTGGAGCTGAACTCCATTCATTTCAGCTCCGGGACCCCCTGCTTCCAGAGATAATTACCTCCCTAGAGGTGCCGCAGCAGCTCCGTCTGGGGTTCTCATAATGGCGGCTTCAAAGCTCCTGCGTCCTGTGTGTCAATAGGAAGCTGTGACATCACTTGCGGCTTCCTATTGGCCCACGTTACCAGGACCTTTAAATAGCACCGAGATATCGGCACCCCCTTCGAAAGTATCTCGGAAAACAAGGGTCCCCGGAGGTGAAATTAATGGATGTGGGCTGCAAAAACAGGACTGACACTTAATAAAAATAATTTTTAAAAAGTTCATAATTACCTGGTCACTAACCACAATGTGTATGCCTGTGGGACCCTGTCTGTACACATGAGATATTTGATGAAGAGGAATATTAAACACAGCTGCCATCTTTCTTGTTACTTCTGATGCAGTCATTTCTTCCAAATATATTGCATGATAAACTAAGATCGTAAAATACAAGTCTCAGTTAAACCATAAAAACAAAGTTTAAAAAAAATAATATATATATATCTATATATATATCTATATATATAGATATGCAATACCTTGTACCTCAATGCATTAGCAGACTTTTCTGGTGGCAGGAGAATAATATTAGTGATATATATATATATATATATATATATATATATTTATTTTAAACACAATGTACATGTATGCAAACAATTCGAAAAAGCGTTTACATTTAATCTTAAAGCAGCATTTCTTCCTGCCCTTTTTATTTTGTTTTAAATGCAGCAGTTATTTGCCTTTACAGGAACGCAGTTATCTAAGTTTCCGATTAATCCGTTCTCCCGTGGTCAATCAGTGAGGAGCCTGCTTCCCACGGCAAGCAATATGGCTGCCTATTTTAAGAGAGGAAGTGGAGTGACTTCCTAAATAGTTGTTATAGCATCCCAAGGAAGCTTATTAATACATTAAAAATCATTACAAAGGGCATAAAGTGAGAGAAAAGAAAGAAGCGCTGTATTGTACCATCCAATACTGCACAACTGATGTATTTTAAAAAGACAGGTTTTTGAATGAAATGCTGCCTTATCAGTGCCTGAATGTTGTAATACAATATGTGCACAAAATTATATATAAGGGGTGAGCAGTGTGCCTTCAACTTAATCTGGTTTATAGCTTGAGGTAGATTATATATATCATATAGCAAATAAAAAGATCACTTGTGAGCACATTCACGTCTTAGACACGGTGTGCTCATTTGCATGTCTTTTACGAGAATCCCTTGCTGCAGTGGAAGCTCTGTATGCTAGGTGATAATGATGAAAAGCAGGGTTGCAGACCTGTCTAAGACATGCAAATGAGCATACAGTAATATTTCCATTTCCTATATGCTTTGCTGTGGAGGGTTTTTGTCACTTTTTTTTACCCACCATAACGTGTGTGTGCGCGTATATATATATATATATATATATATATATATATATATATATATATATGTATATACAGAGAGAGAGAGAGAGGGGGGGAGGGAGAAAACACGGCCCATAGCGTGAAACAGGTGATTTACCGGGATCTCCGCAACACATTGTGATATGGTATCACTACATGCCTGATTTTATATGAATTTTGTGAGTGAGCTTCATTCCCTCTACCTTTATCTATTAAAGTGTAAACAATATCACGCTATGGGCTGTGCGCTTTCTCTTTTTTTTTTTCTATTGCTTTTGGAGCTGGTTCTCCCTTTTGAAAACAGGAGCCCGGAACCCTATTGGACTTTATCCAGTACAAACAAAGGGACTGGTATATCACTATTCATTTAAATTGTGTTTTAATAGCTTTTTATACGAGTTATAGTTTTTATATATAGTTTAATTTATGTAGAGTTATCAAGCTATTGTTATATGTGCAATATTATTGAAATAGCTCACACAACCATAGCAGCTCATTCCAGGTATACAGGCGCAGCTTGCATTTTTATTTTGATAGATATATATATATATATATATATATATATATATATATATATATATATATATATATATATATATATATATATGTAGAGGTATCAGTACCGTGTTAGCCGAGCTTCAATAATCAAAAAATAAATAGATGATACCGTTCTGTGGCTAACTAAATGCTTTTATTTGTGCGAGCTTTCGAGATACACTGATCTCTTCTTCCGGCGATGTTACAATGAATGAAGCAAGCAAAGGGTTTACCATACCTTAATATATAAAATCGAATGGTTGGTACTAGCTGCGGTGAATCTGATTGGTCCTCAGCCTCTGGCCAATCAGATTGGTGGGTCTGACGTCACCCAACTGCCACTCTCTTTCCCCTCTGCCACACACACACACCGGCACACACCTCTGTCCCCCGTCCCCTCCTGTCCCCCGTCCCCTCCTGTCCACTGTCCCGTCCCCTCCTGTCCACTGTCCCGTCCCCTCCTGTCCACAGTGTAACACACACACACACACACAGTGTAACATACACACACACACACACACACACACACACACAGTGTAACACACACACACACACACACAGTGTAACACACACACACAATGTAACACACACACACACACACACACAGTGTAACACACACACAGTGTAACACACACACACACACACACACACACACACACACACACACACACACACACACACACACACACACAGTGTCACACACAGTGACACACACAGTGACAAACACACACACACAGTGACACACAAACACACACACACACAGTGACACACAAACACACACGTCACCTCTCCTTCCGGCCGCCGCCATCTTAGTTACTCTGCGAGGGAGGAAGGGGGTCCTTCCGGGCGCCGCCATCTTAGGCGCCGCGTGGCAGCTGCAGGCTGCCTGCCCACTGCCTGTCCCCCCGCCGGGGAGGGAGGGGAGGTGAGTGGAGAGTCAAGGAGGTGAGTGGAGCGCCGGGGAGGTGAGTGGAGCCCCGGGGAGGTGAGTGGAGCCCCGGGGAGGTGAGTGGAGCGCCGGGGAGGTGAGTGGAGCGCCGGGAAGGTGAGTGGAGCGCCGGGAAGGTGAGTGGAGCGCCAGGGAGGGGGGGAGGTGAGTGGAGCACCGGGGAGGGGGGGAGGTGAGTGGAGCACCGGGGAGGGGGGGAGGTGAGTGGAGCGCCGGGGAGGGAGGTGAGTGGAGCGCCGGGGAGGGAGGTGAGTGGAGCACTGGGGAGGGGGGGAGGTGAGTGGAGCACCAGGGAGGGGGGGAGGTGAGTGGAGCACCGGGGAGGGGGGGAGGTGAGTGGAGCACCGGGGAGGGGGGGAGGTGAGTGGAGCACCGGGGAGGGGGGGAGGTGAGTGGAGCACCGGGGAGGGGGGAGGTGAGTGGAGCACCGGGGAGGGGGGAGGTGAGTGGAGCGCCGGAGAGGGAGGTGAGTGGAGCGCCGGGGAGGGAGGTGAGTGGAGCACCAGGGAGGGAGGGAGGTGAGTGGAGCGCCGGGGAGGGAGGTGAGTGGAGCGCCGGGGAGGGAGGTGAGTGGAGCGCAGAGGAGGGAGGTAAGTGGAGCACCGGGGAGGGAGGTGAGTGGAGCGCCAGGGAGGGAGGGAGGTGAGTGGAGCGCCAAGGAGGGAGGTAAGTGGAGCGCCGGGGAGGGAGGTAAGTGGAGCGCCGGGGATGGAGGTAAGTGGAGCACCGGGGAGGGAGGGAGGTGAGTGGAGCACCGGAGAGGGAGGTGAGTGAAGCACCAGGGAGGGAGGGAGGTGAGTGGAGCGCTGGGGAGGGAGGTGAGTGGAGCGCCGGGGAGGGAGGTGAGTGGAGCGCCAGGGAGGGAGGTGAGTGGAGCGCCGGGGAGGGAGGTGAGTGGAGCGCCGGGGAGGGAGGGAGGTGAGAGGAGCGCCGAGGAGGGAGGTAAGTGGAGCGCCGGGGAGGGAGGTAAGTGGAGCGCCGGGGAGGGAGGTAAGTGGAGCGCCGGGGAGGGAGGTGAGTGGAGCGCGGGGAGGGAGGTGAGTGGAGCGCCGGGGAGGGAGGTGAGTGGAGCGTCGGGGAGGGAGGTGAGTGGAGCGCCGGGGAGGGAGGTGAGTGGAGCGCCGGGGAGGGAGGTGAGTGGAGCGCCGGGGAGGGAGGTGAGTGGAGCGCCGGGGAGGGAGGTGAGTGGAGCGCCGGGGAGGGAGGTGAGTGGAACGCCAGGGAGGGAGGTGAGTGGAGCGCCGGGGAGGGAGGTGAGTGGAGCGCCGGGGAGGGAGGGAGGTGAGTGGAGCGCCATGGAGGGAGGGAGGTGAGTGGAGCGCTGAGGAGGGAGGTGAGTGGAGCGCCGGGGAGGGAGGTAAGTGGAGCGCCGGGGAGGGAGGTAAGTGGAGCGCCGGGGAGGGAGGTGAGTGGAGCGCCAGGGAGGGAGGGAGGTGAGTGGAGCGCCGGGGAGGGAGGTGAGTGGAGCGCCGGGGAGGGAGGTGAGTGGAGCGCCGGGGAGGGAGGTGAGTGGAGCGCCGGGGAGGGAGGTGAGTGGAGCGCCGGGGAGGGAGGTGAGTGGAGCGCCGGGGAGGGAGGTGAGTGGAGCGCCGGGGAGGGAGGTGAGTGGAGCGCCGGGAGGGAGGTGAGTGGAGCACCGGGGAGGGGGGGAGGTGAGTGGAGCACCGGGGAGGGGGGGAGGTGAGTGGAGCACCGGGGAGGGGGGGAGGTGAGTGGAGCACCGGGGAGGGGGGGAGGTGAGTGGAGCGCCGGGGAGGGGGGGAGGTGAGTGGAGCGCCGGAGAGGGAGGTGAGTGGAGCGCCGGGGAGGGAGGTGAGTGGAGTACCAGGGACGGAGGGAGGTGAGTGGAGCGCCGGGGAGGGAGGTGAGTGGAGCACCGGGGAGGGAGGTGAGTGGAGCGCAGAGGAGGGAGGTAAGTGGAGCACCGGGGAGGGAGGTGAGTGGAGCGCCAGGGAGGGAGGGAGGTGAGTGGAGCGCCGAGGAGGGAGGTAAGTGGAGCGCCGGGGAGGGAGGTAAGTGGAGCGCCGGGGAGGGAGGTAAGTGGAGCACCGGGGAGGGAGGGAGGTGAGTGGAGCACCGGAGAGGGAGGTGAGTGGAGCACCAGGGAGGGAGGGAGGTGAGTGGAGCGCCGGGGAGGGAGGTGAGTGGAGCGCCGGGGAGGGAGGTGAGTGGAGCGCCGGGGAGGGAGGTGAGTGGAGCTCCGGGGAGGGAGGTGAGTGGAGCGCAGAGGAGGGAGGTAAGTGGAGCACCGGGGAGGGAGGTGAGTGGAGCGCCAGGGAGGGAGGGAGGTGAGTGGAGCGCCGAGGAGGGAGGTAAGTGGAGCGCCGGGGAGGGAGGTAAGTGGAGCGCCGGGGAGGGAGGTAAGTGGAGCACCGGGGAGGGAGGGAGGTGAGTGGAGCACCGGAGAGGGAGGTGAGTGGAGCACCAGGGAGGGAGGGAGGTGAGTGGAGCACCGGGGAGGGAGGTGAGTGGAGCGCCGGGGAGGGAGGTGAGTGGAGCGCCAGGGAGGGAGGTGAGTGGAGCGCCAGGGAGGGAGGTGAGTGGAGCGCCAGGGAGGGAGGTGAGTGGAGCGCCGGGGAGGGAGGTGAATGGAGCGACGGGGAGGGAGGGAGGTGAGTGGAGCGCCGAGGGAGGTAAGTGGAGCGCCGGGGAGGGAGGTAAGTGGAGCGCCGGGGAGGGAGGTAAGTGGAGCGCCGGGGAGGGAGGTGAGTGGAGCGCCGGGGAGGGAGGTGAGTGGAGCGCCGGGGAGGGAGGTGAGTGGAGCGCCGGGGAGGGAGGTGAGTGGAGCGTCGGGGAGGGAGGTGAGTGGAGCGCCGGGGAGGGAGGTGAGTGGAGCGCCGGGGAGGGGAGGAGGTGAGTGGAGCGCCAGGGAGGGAGGTGAGTGGAGCGCCGGGGAGGGAGGTGAGTGGAGCGCCGGGGAGGGAGGTGAGTGGAATGCCGGGGAGGGAAGTGAGTGGAACGCCGGGGAGGGAGGTAAGTGGAGCGCCGGGGAGGGAGGTAAGTGGAGCACCGGGGAGGGAGGGAGGTGAGTGGAGCACCGGAGAGGGAGGTGAGTGGAGCACCAGGGAGGGAGGGAGGTGAGTGGAGCGCCGGGGAGGGAGGTGAGTGGAGCGCCGGGGAGGGAGGTGAGTGGAGCGCCGGGGAGGGAGGTGAGTGGAGCTCCGGGGAGGGAGGTGAGTGGAGCGCAGAGGAGGGAGGTAAGTGGAGCACCGGGGAGGGAGGTGAGTGGAGCGCCAGGGAGGGAGGGAGGTGAGTGGAGCGCCGAGGAGGGAGGTAAGTGGAGCGCCGGGGAGGGAGGTAAGTGGAGCGCCGGGGAGGGAGGTAAGTGGAGCACCGGGGAGGGAGGGAGGTGAGTGGAGCACCGGAGAGGGAGGTGAGTGGAGCACCAGGGAGGGAGGGAGGTGAGTGGAGCACCGGGGAGGGAGGTGAGTGGAGCGCCGGGGAGGGAGGTGAGTGGAGCGCCAGGGAGGGAGGTGAGTGGAGCGCCAGGGAGGGAGGTGAGTGGAGCGCCAGGGAGGGAGGTGAGTGGAGCGCCGGGGAGGGAGGTGAATGGAGCGACGGGGAGGGAGGTGAGTGGAGCGCCGGGAGGGAGGTAAGTGGAGCGCCGGGAGGGAGGTAAGTGGAGCGCCGGGGAGGGAGGTAAGTGGAGCGCCGGGGAGGGAGGTGAGTGGAGCGCCGGGGAGGGAGGTGAGTGGAGCGCCGGGGAGGGAGGTGAGTGGAGCGCCGGGGAGGGAGGTGAGTGGAGCGTCGGGGAGGGAGGTGAGTGGAGCGCCGGGGAGGGAGGTGAGTGGAGCGC